>NW_020664409.1:5120288-5154438 GCF_002925995.2 Terrapene triunguis
GCCTATATGCATCCGAAGAAGTGGGTTGTAGCCCACGAAAGCTTATGCTCTAATAAATTTGTTAGTCTCTAAGGTGCCGCAAGTACTCCTGTTCTTTTTGTAGTTAGAACATTTTTTCCTAATATCTAACCTAAATCTCCCCTGCTATAGATTAAGCCCATGACTTCTTGTCCCGCCTTCAGTGGACATGGAGGACAATTGATCACTGTCTTCTTTACAACAACCTGTAAGATATTTGAAGACTATTATCAGATTATGGGTTTGTTACAGAAGTGGGTGGGTGAGGTTCTGTGGCCTGTGATATGTAGGAGGTCAGACTAGATGATCACAATGGTCCCTTCTGGCCTTAAAGTCTTTGGGTATGTCTACACTACCCACTGGATCGGCGGGCAGCAATCGATCCAGCGGGGGTCGATTTATCGCGTCTAGTCTAGACGCGATAAATCGATCCCTGAGCGCTCTCCCATCGACTCCGGTACTCCACCGCCGCGAGAGGCGCAAGCGGAGTCGACGGGGGAGCAGCAGCAGTCTACTCACCGCGGTGAAGACACTACGGTAAGTCGATCTAAGTACGTCGACTTCAGCTATGTTATTCACATAGCTGAAGTTGCGAAACTTAGATCGATTTCCCTCCCCGCCCCACCCGTGTAGACAAGGCCTTAGAGTCTAGGTCTCTCCTCAGTCTTCTTCTTTTCTCAAGACTCAACCTTTCCTTATTGGTCAGGTTTTCTAAACCTTTTATTATATATGTAGCTCTTCTCCAGACTCTATCCAGTTTGTCCACAGCTTTTCTTTAAAGTGTGATGCCCAAAACTGGACACATTACTCCAGCTGAGGCCTCACCAGTGCTGAGTACAGCAGGACAGTTACCTCCTGTGTCTTATATATGACACTCCTATTACTAAACCCCAAAATGATACTAGCCTTTTTCACAAATGTATCACATTATTAACGCATATTCAATTTGTAATCCACTATAAAATCCAGATCCTTTTCAGGAGTACTACCACCTAGCCAGTTATTCCCCATTTTGTAGCTAGGCATTCAATATTTCCTTCCTAAGTGTAGTGCTTTGTACTTGTCTTTATTGAATTCCATCATGTTGAATTCAGACCAATTCTCCAATTTATCAAGGTCATTTTGAATTCGAATCCTGCCCTTCAATCAAAGTGCTTCCAGTGTCTCCCAGTTTGGTGCCATCCATAAATTTTATATACATACTATCCACTTAATTATCCGACTCATTAATAAAAATATTAAATGGTATTAGACCCAGGACAGATCCCTGTGGTACCCCGCTAGATACATCTTCCCAGTTTGACAGCAAACCATTGATAACTGCTTTTTCAGTATGTTTTTTTAACCAGTTGCGCATCCATCCTGTAGTAATTTAATCTATACCACATTTCCCTAGTTTGATTATGAGACTGTCATGTGAGACTGTGTCTAAAATTGTACTAAAATCAAGATATATAACATCTTCTGCTTCCCCTCTCCTCCATCCATTAGGCCAGTAACCCTTCTCAAAGAAGGACATTAATTTGGCTTGGCATGCTTTGTTCTTGACAAATCCGTGTTGGCTATTACATATCACCTTATCATCCTCTAGGTGCTTACAAATTGGTCGTTTAATAATTTTTTCCAATATCTTTCCAGGTATCGAAGCTAGGCTGACTGGTCTATAATTCCTTGGGTGGTCTTTGTTCCCCTTTTTAAAAGATAGGTACTATATTTGCCCTTCTCCTGCCCTCTGGGATCTCACCTGTCCTCCACGAGTTCTCAGAGATAATCCCCAACGGTTCTGAGATTTTCAGCTAGTTTCTTAAGTACCCTACGGTGAACTTCATCAGGTCCTGCTGACTTAACATCTAACTTATCTAAATATTCTTTAACATGTTCTTTCCTTATTCTGGCTTGTGCTCCTTCCTCCAAGTTGTTAATATTAGTTGTGTTAAGTGTCTGGTCACAATTAACCTTTTTAGTGAAGACTGAAGCAAAATAGGCATTAAACACCTCAGCCTTCTTGATGTCATCTGTTATTAGCTCTCCTTTCCCACTAAGCAGTGGACCTACACTTTCCTTCATCTTTCTCTTGTTCCTAATGTATTTATAGAATCTGTTCTTATTGCTTTTCATGTCTCCTGCTAGGTGTAACTTATTTTGTCCCTTAGCTTTTCTGATTTTGTCCCTACATGCTTGTGCTATTTCTTTGTATTCATCCTTAGCAATTTGTCCATATTTTTTGTAGGATTCATTTTTTATTTGCAGGTAATTAAAGAGCCCCTGATGCAGCCATATTGGCTTCTGACTCTTCTTTCTCTCTTTCCTTCACAACAGGATAGTTTGCTGCTGTGGTATGATGTTGTGGTTTGGAACCTTCTCTGGTAATACCCCTTTGGGGTTATGTTCCCAGTCAGCTACTTTACAGCTACGATGGAGTCGTAGTCTTGGAGTAGATTGCCCTTCACAGGATGTAGTGGAGGCCAAGTTCTCTAATGCGACTGAGGAATATTTGATAGTTAACACCCTGGTGACAAATCTGTGTTCCTGCTGTCAGGCTGCTCAGGAAGGAAGCAGACCCAGCTCCAATTTAAAATATTAAGTGATAAGATGGCTAGGAAATGAAACCTGCTCCCTCCAATAAAAAAATATTGATTTAAAAAATATATCCTTGAGGGAAACAAACAAACGTCAAAGGAGAACAGATAAAGGTTAGCTGAAGTCAATAAAATGGTACATGTAATCTGAATGCTTGAGTAGTTATTAGTATGAAAAAAACAATAGAGCAGACAGCACTCACTTGGGTTATGAACAAAAAATGCAACCAATTTTAGCCAGAGAGGGGATAAGAGGAATGCAAACCCCATTCAGATATACAAAAACCTGCTCGGGGGGGGGGGCTAGGCAAACCTAATCCTTCAAACTCCATAGAAACCCTAAACACAGATTGTAGGGCTGTAGCCGTCCACTCCCCAGCTGCTTGCCGGGGGGAAGAGATGTTGCACAGAGCATTCCCTCCTTCCGTGCCCAAACTTGCAATCTGGATAAGCAAGTACCCAAGTACTTTTTCTTGTAGAAAGCTCTAGTTCTTTAATTACACAAGTAGTCAAGACTAGAGCTGTGTGAATGGTTTGCCTCAAACCACAAAACTATCCTTGGTTTGGGTTTGAGCTGTGTCCATGAACCAGCAGTGGTTTGATCACATTTTGTTTGAATCCACAAACTGTCCATGAGCTTCTTGTGAACTTCCCCTCCCTTACATGTGGATATCCATGAACTTATCTTGAATCCAGTCCCTAGACTAATGTTTGACAGGAAAAAGAAATGTTGCAGGTACAGGGGAAAAAAGCAGCACCGTATTTTACTAAAATAAATAGTGATACAGATTTTGTTCAAATCTGGGTTTCATAAAAATTAATTTCATTTTTTAAATAAATTTTGGATGTGGGATCTGACATGAATTGTGGATTACTCAGAGACTCAGATATTGATTCCCAAAATCTTGATTTAGCTGTAATTGTCAACCCCAAATAGTAAAAGACTGAAAGTAGATTACGTCAATTAACTTCTGCCATGTATTTGCTGATTTGAAAAACAATTCAGCGATATTCAATTTCCAGGGAGCATTTCTAACAATGGGCAAGCAGCACAACTCCCCACCTAAGGCCAGCATGGGGGTGTGCAAACAAATTAACAAAAGTTGTGGTCAGCGTCCTCTGCATTAAAATAAGCTTCTTAACAGTATATTTCTCTGTCATCCAACTTCTTATTTCTAAATCACGTAGGTCCCTCTCTTGAAAGGAGTTATGTATAGAGCTGCACTAATTGCAGTGGGCTCTGTGTGGGTGCAGTGGTGGATCAGTAGAGAGCTCATTGCATGATCAGGCCTTTAGTAATCGTCTAAGGTTTTGAATGGTATTGATAAGATACTTGCCTTGGCATCTGCTTCTCCATTTCTAAAAGTTGTACTTTGGCTCTTGATTATTCCCTGCATCATTAGCTCCTCAAGGATATCTGATGACTCTTGTCTCTCCCGTTCCTGTAAGTGCATCGGTTTATTGACAAATCCACCACTGAGTAACATGATGTCTTTAAAAAGAAAATGTTTAAAATTATTACTCATACAGAGCTGAGATCAATTCACCAATTTAATTTCAATGTCACTTCCAATCCTGTAACTTCTCCATGTATTTATTTACTGAGGGTGCCCAATGCACACCCTATGCATCACTTAAACTCTGCATTAAGGTTTTAAGTGGTCTTAACTGATGCACTGGCTTTGTGCTGGCCGTCTGCATGGGATGAATCCCACACTGCGGCCTCTTAGGCCAACATTCAGGAAAGCATCCCTATTCAGGAAAGCACTTGCACTTGAGGATATGCTGAGATCCCATGGAAGTCAATATTTACATGCTGTCCTGAACTGGGCCTTAGTGAGTCTTTGTAATTCAGATTTTAAAAGATTCATTGAGCCAGTTAGAGAACTCTACCATTTTTGAATGATATTAGGTTATCCATTAACAATGAGCTTTCTATAGACCAGTGGTTCCCAAACTTGTTCCGCCGCTTGTGCAGGGAAAGCCAGTACGTCCCTCAGCCCGCGCCGCTTCCAGCAGCTCCCATTGGCCTGGAGCAGCGAACCGCGGCCACTGGGAGCCGCGATCGGCTGAACCTGCGGACGCGGCAGGTAAACAAACCAGCCCGGCCCGCCAGGGGCTTTCCCTGCACAAGCGGCGGAACAAGTTTGGGAACCACTGCATAGACCATTTCACTCTATGAAATGGAAACAAGAACCTTTCATATGCTTCCATGACCTACAGTTGGTTGTAAGAAAGTGTATACCCTTGCGTTTGATTACATTTGTTTTCTGCACTAATTATATATTTATAAACAGCAATTAAGAATAAAAAATATTTTGATAACCCTTCTAAGCTGCCATTAGGTTTCCACACATTAGACATGAACAATAATCAAGGGACACTTTGTTGCCAAGATAGATGAGGTTTGCAGCTCTTGGTTTGCAATTACACCATCTACATTAGCAAAAGTGAGGGCTTGTGTGAGATGATGACTTGGACCACATCAGAATGACAGTTATTTGACATCTGTCACTTTTTCATGAGTGGTGTGAAAATCCGATTGATGTATTTTATTGTGAGAAAACAAGAACAGTAAGCCTGGATAGGGTTAGTTTTTCAGAATATTGAGATCATACCTGCCCAAAGATGACTTTACTAGTCATCTGTAGCTGTCACCCAAAAATCATAGGGGGCCAGCCTTCCAACCAGCATCCAAAAATGTGCCAGCAAAAACAGGCTTATGTGCTCACAGACTAAGTGTGCTAAAAGGATACGTACTCTTTCAAGTTAAGGAAGGGCCATATTGGGTAATACCCATTTAAAATTAACATTTTCCCAGCAATCAGTTAGTCACTCCCAACTTCCTTTTGAAGACCCTTTGTGAACTGTAATCTCAAAAGTATCATTGGTCTTTTAGTCTCTTTTACTTTATATTTCTACATGAGTGACACTCTATGAATAGCTTAGCAATTTTTGGCCAGTAAGTTTGCAGGCACACATGTGCAGGTAAGAAAAATCCTTTGCCTGCCTGCTGTTGTATATATGTGAGCATACTCAATAGTGTGTGTGAAAAACAAGCATGCATTTGTGTGTTCAGCAAATTTTCTGGAATGCAGGACCTTAATGTCTTGGGAACATTGATTATATTTTGCTTTTCTGTAACAAAAAATTAGGAAATGTGTATAATGCTCATTATAATAGGCCCCATAAAAGTATTTTAAATATAGCAAGAAAAATGACAAAAGATGTAATCACACTGACATTTTCTCAACATATTTCACTTACTGCTGTGATCAAAACTATGATTCATTATGTAAAATATAAAGCAATGTTTAATTGTATGATTTCAGCAGAGTGGAGAGAGGGACAAATATGAAGTTAAACATAACCAAAAAATGATGTTTATCACAAAATATGACTTAAAATTATTAGTACTACAATCCATATTTATAAAGCACTCATCCCTCAGAGTATGAATGCTATTGCTAGTAATAATCCTTTGTGCTTACATAGCATTTTTCTATTGAGTATTTTCAGTGAGGGCAAATAAAGTTTGCTGTACCGACTTTGACTTACATATTTCCTTAACTGTGTGTGTGTGTGTGTGTGTGTGTGTGTGTGTGTGTGTGTGTGTGTAAAAAACATGTTACCCCAAAACACAATTTTACCCATTTAGATTTATCAATCTAGCTCTATCAGAATGTTCTCAGGCAAATACAGCTGTTTAATTTTAATGTAGAAGAAATCCAGGAGACATGGGAATGGAATTTAAGATGTTTTTAAAAAGCAGCAAACTCTAGTATTTATTCCTTTAATGTTCACTTGGAAACACTGTTTTATTACAGACCTTGCTTGTAACAAAGAACAGTTACTTTAGACTTTCAGTTTGACTAAGTATGTTTATGAAATTCAAACCATTCTTAGTACACCTCTACCCCGATATAACGCGATCCGATATAACATGATTTCAGCTATAACAAGGTAAAGCAGTGCTCCGGGGGCGGGGGGGGGGGGGGGCTGCGCACACCGGTGGATCAAAGCAAGTTCGATATAATGTGGCTTCACCTATAACGCGGTAAGATTTTTTTGGCTCCTGAGGACAGCGTTATATCAAGGTAGAGGTGTACTTAGAAGACAGGCAAATACGGGATTTAAATAGCAAGATAAGTGTTTTAATGTGTACCAATGTCTGCTGTTAGTTTAGCAACTCTTACCACTGCTAAAGTATCTTAAACTTATACAAGGGTCAAAGCTGAATGTTCCCTTTTGCACTTACACAGTCTGGGGTAGATCCTTAGCTGGTGTAAAAATTTACGTAGCTTTATTGCCTTCGCTGGAGCTATGACAGTTTTCACCAGCAGAGGATCTGCCCCTAAATATTGATTTCCATTTTGTTCCTTAATTTTAATGTGAATTTAGTGCATGTGAAAGGCCAAATTACTCCCCTATTTAGCCACAAAACAGGAACAACACTGGCAGGGTCAATGCCAATATGTCACAACCCTGATTGGGAGGGCGGGACCTTTTGTAGGAGCGACGTGGGAGTTCATTCTCCACGATCCATTCAACAAGCCTGCCAACAAGGGTGAAAATTACTGTCTATTACGATCGTGAGAATTGAGTCACACAGAGTTAAAACCAGTAATTGGATATTACTGACTTGGGCCAAATTTGAACAACTGATTAGGGAGCGCAGCCCTGCAAATACTTGGAGTCAATGGGACATTACATTGCACTGGGTAGTAACTGTTTGCAGCACTGGGCTCAAAGGGGTGAATGGCTCTGTATCTTCTTCCTTTTGGTTGCTATGAGGTTTTCGGTTGTTTACCTGTGTTTTGCCCGTTATTTTTTTCTCTAGGAGAAGATGACCTTTCTGGACCTTCCCCAGGTGAATTTCCCCCACTGAGTTCATCTTCAAGTTTTACTCCACTGCCTTTTGACCCAGTGGACCCATCCCGAAGGGTGGAGCCAGCTGCTCTCTGAGATGGGTCATTATTAGCCTGCGAGAAAAAGAAATAAATACATGAGAAAGACACTTGGGGAAATTTAACCTCATTTATAAGCAGACAGTTTCTAAAATAGCTCCATAAAAGTGTCAGGCTTAGAGCTGAGCAGAACACAGCTTTGCACATCTGTGCTGCTCCCGAAATGTCCTGACAGTGAGCCACATTTTCTCATAGATTATCAGCTATGGTAACGAAATGAAGAAGAATTTCAAGAACGGAAGCAGTGACCTCACACTTGGCTGTGTCCTTGATCACATTAAAAGGTAAAGTCTTGAAACCATTCTAAATGAAGCTTTGTTTGGAACTATGTAGGAAAATGTGACCATAATAAACATTTAGGAGTCTTAAATTATTACTTACTAAGGATCCCATCCTACATGCCTTCCTCATTCTAAACTCAGTGGCAGCTTTGGGTGCCCAAGGAATGCAGGATTGGCCCTAAATGTATTTTATGTTTTATGCTTTTGGTTGTAAGTCTCCATGAGCCTTAACTCTGCAAAAGTAAGAAGGGCAACAATAGTGTGCTCCATTTTATGCCAATTAAGCATGATCCTTATGCTCCCAGCAAATGGCTAAGGCAGCCCTTGGTTGGGCAGAATTTCTGTGCCCCTCTGTTATGCTGTGTCCATGACAGTGTGCAGTTGGTACTGACAAGGCTGGTGACAGGGCAATGCCTGCATCTGGACTCTCCCCATTACATGCTGCTTAGAGTTCCACTCTCCTGCACTCGTGCCCTTTCTCTTTTCTAACAAGAGGATCACACAAGACACATTTGCAACTTCCTTCAATGATCGGACACAAACCCTGTAAAGAAAATTGCACACCTGCTGCATAAAGAATACACCATTGAACCCACTGAAACATGACGTCAGCTAAAAAAATTTGCCTGCACGTGGTGGCGAATCCATTGTCCACTCCCATAGCACAACATAACCTCTCAAAGCAGATGGGCAAATATGCAACATACCGTCTTCATGAGCATGTGCCACTCCAGAGTGCCCTCAGGCATTGTAATATATAACCTCCTGGGTCAGACTTACCTATACACACGTGATCATTCATCACTGATGTGGAAGGTGCAAGTAGAGGGATCTAGCACCCTTAATTAGAGGAGTGAGGGAGAGCATTACAAAAAACCTTCCAGTCTCCATAAAGAATTGTTAAGATCAATAAACCCGTATCCATAGACATACTGTGAGCCTGCCTTGTCTGTGCCCCTGCAGTGCCAGGCTTGTACCACCTTGGGTGAGCTCTGTGTTAAGGGCTGATATAAAGAGTTGCCCAAAGGGAGCTCTTTCTTTCTACCTACTTACTGACCTACACACCCACTCAGGCTTCTCTTGTAACATCCTGTTCCCCATCTGCTTGGGAAAAGTTGTTACCTGGGTCTTGGCTCCCCAGCCATTCGGCAGCTCCTTGACTGATGGCTGCAGCACCTCTACCCTGCTGGAACTGCTGCAGCCCATGGCAAGACCATGACCACCTCCTTCTCTTGCTTTGACGGTCCAGGAGGAGCTCGGCTGTGCACGGTCACTAGGGACTCAGGCAGTTGCCTGGGCCTGTTGCTACAATAAATGACAACACAAAAGGTTTCCTCCTAGAGTTTGGAAGATTGCAGTACACACACATCACCTATGTCCAGGTGATCTCACCTTATGGTGAGAGGGAACCTGGCTTCCCTGTGACAGCTGCGGGCACTGGAGTGACAGCAGCAAGTTTCTGCAGGTCACACAAGGGGGCAGGATGCCTCCAGGCTTTTTAAAGGGAAAAAAAGAGAGACGTTTTCATGTAACTTTTTCCCATCCTGCAATTTCTGCCCAGATTCCTCCCATCACCTGTGATTGTCCATCGTTTTTAGTAATGGCAAAGGATGCAGAAAATAAATGCCACCCAACCTAGAATTCCAAGGGTCATACTGTGGGTTATGTTACTGTAACTTGTTGGCAAAACTTCTGCATTTCAGGGAGAGGTAGTGTAGTCCAACAGGAAAGGAGATTAGTGAACACCGAGGATAGAGCTTTCAAATGTATATTGGAAATGCCAAAGAGCCTAATGATTTTTGTTTGTTTCTGTTACCATCCACAGGGTTAAGTGAGTTTCCAAACGTAAAAGAATACACAGTTCTCGCCTCAAAAAGCTTATATGAGAAAAGGTAACAGAGAAGTGGTACAGAAGAGAAGTACAACATACAAGTAAAGTGATGAAGGTGATAACCTGCTATGTCTTGGTAAAGCAATGTTTTGATAACTCATTGTTTTGTTTGTAAAACAAGTGTATTATCTTCCAATACCCATAAAGCTGCTATAATCAGCCATTTAGTTTCTTGTGATCACCGAGAATTTGCTCTTTGTTTTTAAAATGTCCTCTCTCTCTCTTTCTTTGGCATATTTTGATCTCTTACTGAGAGCCAGTGAGGAGATTTTCACTTCTAGAGACCTGGATCACAAAATTAAAAAGGGTCTGTGGGCTTTTTCAGGGTCATATCACAAAACCCACTACAAAGATTTCCATAATTATCTCCTTTAGAACTGAAGTAGCAGGGGCATTCTGGGTAGATGGAACTGCATGGAGATGTTTACATGACACATGCATATGTACTTTGCGCCAGTCAGTGGGATTAGTCCATATGTGAGGATCAGGTGAACCCCAGAAGTAAAAGAGAATGCCTGCAAACTAAAGTTGCCAATAACTGTGAATCCAGAGACCCCTGAGATGCAATCCCATTTCAAGGACGTTCTCTCTCTTCTGATGGCAAATTCTGTTCTCCTTTTATATCAATGTAACTCCATTGGAGATTGGACTTTTGGGGTAGCTTTTGGTTCACAGGGAGTTCAGGCTTAGCCCAATAAAAATATTACTTTTAGTTTTTCCAGCAAATGTTTATAGAATGTATGTGATCATAATATAATATGATTGCAATGGTATTTCTTATTAGTATATTAATTAGCATGAATCACAGTGTGCTATGCAGATCTGGTTGCTTGTTTGCTTTGTGATTAGGCACTTGCAATGATAACAATGCAGTATCAAAAGATTTTTTAAAAATCCATAAACAATTATTTACTTAATCTTAGCAATAAGCCACAGATCTTTATATTTGCTCTTTCAACAACAAAATAGTAAAGTTTGAGAATAGAAATTGAATGTAAATAACTAAACACAGAAAGCTGATTAAACATAAGTTTAAAATCTCAGGTTATTATATAATCAAAATCAGGAATGCGTTATGAATCATGCTTCTGCATTTTGTAGATCAAGTTATGCTTGATAGTGGTATGTAAAGAGAAAGCGAGATAAATGACAATAGAGAAGAAACAGTGAGTATTTTATATAGGCTGAAACAAATTGTGTTGCAGTTTGCATACGGTCATATTTATGAAGTGAAAAGAACCTTGCTCATTAGTATGTGGACACTTAAAACCTGATCCTGGAAAGACTTAGGGTTTGTCTTCACTACCGGGATAAGTTGACCTAAGCTACGTGAATAATGTAGCTGGAGTCAACGTATCTTAGGTCGACTTACCCCAGTGTCTTCACTGTGCTGTGTCGATGGGAGATGCTCTCCGGTCAACTTACCTTACTCTTCTCAGAGAGGTGGAGTACCGGGGTCGAGTGGAAGGTGCTCTGTTGTTGATTTAGCAGGTCTTCACTAGACCCGCTAAATCGACACCTGTTGCATCGATTGCAGCAGCATGGATCTCCCCCATAGTGAAGACAAGCCTGTACACACATACTTAATGCACTCTATTTTGAAGTCAGTATGAGCTGTAGGCTTTCACTAGGGATTGTGCAAATGGTCTTTACATGGTTTGATCCTACACTTATTGAAGTCGATACCAAAGTTCCCATTAATTGTCCTGCTCGACTCAGCATTGGTGAAGCTTCAGCTGGAGTACTGTATCCAGTTCTGAGCATCACACTTTAGGAAAGGTGTGGACAAACGGGAGAGGGTCTAGAGGAAAGCAAAATAAAAAAAGACAAAAAGTTTAGAAAACCTGACCTATAAGGAAAGGTTAAAAATACTGTGCACATTCAGTTTTGAGCAAAGAAGACCAAAGGGGGACCTGATGAAAGTCCTCAAATATATTAAGGCCTGTTAATTTGCTAGGACGGTGATCAGTTGTTCTACTTGCCCACTGAAGGTAGGACAAAAAGTAATGGGCTTAATCTGCAGCAAGGGAGATTTAGGAAAGTCTTTCTAACCATGAGGGTAGTTAAGCTCTGGAATGAGCTTCCAAAGGAAGCTGTTGAATCCCCATCATTGGAGGTTTTTAGGAACAGGTTGGACAAACACCTGTTAAGGACAGTCTAGGTATACTTGGTCCTGCCTCAGCACAGGGGACTGGACTTGATGACTTGTCAAGGTCTCTTCCAGTCTTACATTTCTATAATTCTGTAATTAATTAGGCTGGATCACAGTGTATAAATTTAAGCACATGCATAAGTCTTTGCAGGATCAGGGCCTTAAAGCATTCTGTATAGGTGGCTGAAAAATGTGTGTGCATATCGGGACGGAGGGAACGGGAGTTTTCCATAAGGATAAATACAGGATGCCTTCCTTTAAGAAGGTAAGTCCACAGAACAGGAGGGCTCGTGTGAGGTACAGAAGTTGAAACAGAAGAGAGAAAAGAAGAGCAAGGCCAATATTTAGCAGTGAGAGGGGAAAAAATGCAAACCACTTCTTTTTTTAAAAATCAAAAGCCTTTTTATGGCTTGTCTTGTGAAAATGAAAACAAAAGCCAAATCTGTGGGATGTGAATGTTGGAAAAAGATCACTGCAAAATCAAAAGCAACTTTTTAAGAAATTGCTGGGGTTGAGTGGAGGAAATTGAAATACAGTAGAACGTCAGAGTTACGAACACCTTGAGAATGGAGGTTGTTTGTAACTCTGAAATGTTCGTAACTCTGAACAAAATGTGATGGTTGTTCTTTCAAAAGTTTACAGCTGAACATTGACTTAATACAGCTTTGAAACGTTACCATGCAGAAGAAAAAGGCTGCTTTCCCTTAATTTTTTAAGTAGTTTACAGTTAACACAGTACTATACTGTATTTGGGGTTTTATTTTTGTCTCTGCTGCTGCCTGATTGTGTACTTCTGGTTCCAAATGAGGTGTGTGGTTGACTGGTCCGTTCGTAACTCTGTGGTTCGTAACTCTGAGGTTTTACTGTATATACTTTATAAACAGTAAACACAATTCCCCAAGCAGTTTAGTGGCTTGCAAGCTGGTTGGACATATTGGACAGGAGTCACGACTTCTCAAATATATATGACTTTCGCCACCTCTCTCCTCCCATGTGCCCCACAAAGTCCCAAACCATACGGGAGAAAAATGGGTGGTGTTAAGAGGTGATGCAAAGATTTGTACATGGGGAACCCTTTGCAGTACACAACAAGTTTTATTGGTCCTGTAAGACCCAAGCACTTTGCTACATGTTCTTCAGCATGTGGCATGTTACCTATTAATTGATTTATGGCGGGGTAGTCTGCCCTCTTATGAGCAGTGGTGCCTAGGGGTCAGCACAACCCTGTCATGTGGTGTGGCCCTTTACAATGCTGGGAGGTGTGATATATACAAGGACCTAGGACATATTGGTAGAGAGGAAGTGGTCCTGAGTGTGTGTGGAAATCCCACCATTGTTTCTTTAAGGGCCCGGGACCAGGAGCCTCGCAGAGTGAGCAGAGCAAGGCTCCCCTCTCTCCCAGCCAGATGGGATGAGCTACAGGAAGGGGCCCATCAGATATGCTGCCTCCTCCCTCCTAGCAAGAAAAGGCTTATCTGCTGTACCCTCTGAGCCTGACATTAATTGGGGAAAAGAGGCATCTGAAGGAGAAGCTTGTTAAGGCCCTACCACTGGCCTAAGTTACAACTCCAGCTGCAGGGAGGAAAGTTGGGGGACTCCTGTCTGAAGGTGAGACAGAGGAACTGCCTAAATTACAACCCCCAGCTCTGAGGAGGAGATCTATGGGGTGCTATCACGAGAGGAATTGTTTGAAGTACAACTCCAACTCAAAGAAGGGGGCTGGGAGTCCTCCTGAACAGGGGCAAGAAAAATCTACCTGGATTCTTATATGGACCCAGAATGGGTGTGAACTTGAGCAAGTTACCCTCTGTAGAAAGAATTAATGAACCAGAGCTCCTCTCCTCCCCCTCCTGGGCACCTTGTCGTAAACTGTTCCCCCACACCAGTCCATCTCTTGTCCCATCAGTGTTCAAATCAAGCTGCTTCCTTCTCCATGCTCATTGGGGGGAGGGAATGGTCATTGAGAGCATGGGAGAGACAGGCTCCCTGCTCTCAGATCAGGTGCCTAAAATTTGAAGTCTGGACTGAGCATGTGCAAACTGTGATTTTTTTTTTTTAAAGGCTTATAACTTGGCCAAATTTGAGTGGATTTTCATGGGCACCAAAAAGCACATCTCTCACAGAAAGGTCATCGTTCTGCTAAATTTCAAAGTGCTAAAGCTTCTTAAAGGAAAGGTCACCAGAATTTTTTAACATTGAGAAAAACATGTATTTTCCCCATTCTTGGTCTTGGAAACAACTGGAACGTTTTGGCTGAATCTTTTAAAAAAAACATTACCATAGGCAGACATCTCGTGTGGAAAATTTCAGCCCAAAGGGTTAAAGCTGGGAAAAGTTACACACAACTTAAAACAGGGTTTTACAATGGGAAGTGTCTGGCAACCTCACTACTAGGCAGTACTGCTGGCCCTGCCTATAATATGCCTGGTTTAAATAGAGTTAAGAGTTTTTGCCCTAATTTCACTAAATCCGTTTTTAAGCGCAGTGCCACGTTGAAAATAGACAAGGCCTCAGTCAGCAAGAATGGGGCTCCCTCCCCAACCTCACTTTCTTGGGGGCTCTGAGTCCTATGATCTCTGGGGCCCTCTCACTTACCCTTCCTCTGCCACATATACAGGAGGCTCGGGAGGGGTTACTGCTAACCTCAGTCATCTGTATCCATGGGATCTAGGGGTTGCCAATTTTGGTTGCACATAGTCCTGGAGGTTTCATCACATGGCATAATCTTTAATTAAAGATTAATCTTTAATTCCAGGAGACTCCCAGACAATCCTGGAGGGTTGGCAACCCTCACGGGATCACTGTGGAGGCAGTGGAAAGGACCTAGAGAGACCTTGTCAGCGGCCTGGGGCAGCTCATGAATCCATCTTATTGAGTTGCCAGGTTAAGTCATGCTGCGGCCGAGCTCCCCTCCAGGGCAGTAAGGGCCTCACATCTTTAAGGATTTGGCCCAGTGGGCATTAAAGGAATTCTGAACCACCCCAGAGATGCTGAACACCGAACAGGGGTGAGTCCTAAAGAAGGGTCTGGCCCCAGGTTTGACCTTTGAGAGAGCTCGGCTGCAGCTTTACTGGGTGTCTGCAGTGTGTGCAGAGCTGATTGCTGTCAGTGCAGCTGAAATCCGTTCCCTGGCTAGCACTGGCAGTGTGTATACGTATTGTATATCGGTGCTGTATTTGATCCCAATGCTGTGTGTAATCTCTCCATGGTGACTGCATAGCATTCCTGGCTATTTAAGGAGTGGGGGGGGAAGGGCGTTTGGGTTTTCTGCCAGAATTCCCACTCAGGTAATTACATTTCTGCCTGCAGACTTTCCCTGTAGCTTCAACTGGAGAAATCATTTTTCCTCACTCCCACTCCCAAAAGCTCCTGGCACAGAATTGCTGCTGTGTATCTAAAACCTAGCAGTAGCCACACTGCTGTGGCGGATGAAGTGGTCCTTGCCTGTACGTCACTTATTATAGACTTGTCCCTAGCGAGGAGTGCTGTATCAAATCAACACACTCCACCGCTCTCATCCTCCAGTGTCTGACTGTAGCATAACAAGTTGGTCCTGCCAGTTACCCTGCTAGATGTTATTCAAGCAGCCAGTTGGAAGCTGGTGAAGAGATGATCGAGAGCCAAGACACAACCATAAGGGGAAAGAGGGATTTGTCATTGCACAGATATTAAGTAAACGTGTTTATATGTCTTTGAAACCGACCAACTAGGTTTTTTTTCTTCTCTGCATAAGCAATATTGGTGAGAGGTAGTAGTAGATGATTAATTGGATACCAACTTCTTCCACCTTGCTTTAGCTCACCACAGTGTTGTAAACACTATATATCTGAGACATCTGTGTCTTAATACTAAAAACCAGCAGAGGGCAACGATATCTCAGTGATAACAATAGCAAGTACATGACAGCAATTATGCTAATATTAACTGCACTTATGTTAATATAATGGTAGTATCATACTGTAGTATTTTCTAGCATAGTATCAATATAGAAATAATATTAAAGAGACAGTGTCAGGTAGCTTTGGTCCCAAATTTAGATTTAGTAAATAAATTTGTAAAAAGTAGTAATTTTCTGCAGTTAGTGTCCATTTCAGCAAAGCATATGCTTATGTTCCTCTTTATTCAGCAAAACACTTAAGCACTTGCTTACCTCCCTTCGAAGTCAAGTTAAGCATGTGCTTTGCTGAATCATAGATTTACAGATTCCAAGGCCAGAAGGGATCATTGTGATCATCTAATCTGACCCACATAACACAGGCCCTGGGCTTTCCCTGAATTAATTCCTGTTTGGACTAAAGCATATCAGAGCCTTACACAGAAATGTAAATCCAAGGATAGCTAGCAGTTTCCTGACATTAATGAGATAAGACTCTCAGCACCCACGAGGTAGATAGTAAGCAGAGCCAAGCACATTTGCAGCAAATTATTTACTCATGGATTTAGCCTCTCTCTGTCTACTTAACAAATGGTCACGTGCAGATTGTGATGTTCCCAAATGCACTTGTTCAGGTTAACTAAATGAATGTTGTGGTCTGTGGAGGGGAGGGTTTAAATACTCTGTGGATTGGTCTTGAATAGTTTGCTGGGAGCTATCGATCCTCAAAACTCAAGATGTTTTAGTTAACTGTAATTGGTCACATAAGTCATGTGCTATTGTTTCTGTTTCCCTGATTGGTTGAGCATAACACTTATAATCAGTAGGGTTGCATGAAGGAGCCACTGGGGCTTTGAGTCCATCCTAGAGACATAGCGGTATAGGGAGAGGCAGCACATAAGCAGGATTTGAGAATCTTAGAAATGTTCAGTGTTTCCCTTCTGGGCCACAGTGACCTTGCCCAAGGCATCAAAAACAAGTTATTATTTTTAGAAAAAGCAGGCTACTGTACTATTTATTGGTCGGGGCCGAGTTTAAAAGTAATTTTTTCTCATTCTAGTCACATGAAGTAACTGTGTGTATGTGGTGCTAGTTTAAAGAGTGAGCTTGGATCCCTGTCCATCTCATTTAATTGCCATGTAGCAGGACTCTGAGGAGGGGCTGTTGGGAGCTAAGTGTAAGTTAGGGCAGCCATCAGGCTGTCCTAAATTATTCTGAGGGCCAGATTGGTCCCTGCCTGGCCATAGGATTGAGTTATGATAAATGTGGCATAAAGCTACCTTTGCCTCTGCCTCCACTGCTGTGCTGAAAACAGCTTGGCCATACTAAAGTATGGGCCACAATATCCAGGCCCTGTTTGTATCCAGCTAAAAGAAGCCCCAAAAGTTACTAAATGATGCTTATCTGAAGCTTGCCCCTCCAATCCTGTCTGCCTCCAGTTCAATTTCTTTCTCCCAGTTCAAACTGACCCTTGACCCTCTCCCTAGTGATGCTGCCTGACTCCCAGGCTCTCTCAATTCCCAACCCAGATGCTTCTTTTATCTCCCCAATCACAACAGGACCTTTCACCTTTGTTGAAATTCCCCAAGCTAGCTCTCAGTGTGTCTGTCAGTCTCTACTGGGCTTGAGCTGCCAACAGTCTTCAAATTGTGGATGCTCTGGGTCTCCACAGGAACACTCTGCTTCTGACCCTGCAGCGTCCCCACAGACCACGAGATATGAAGGCAGCATCTGGCTTAGCCGAGACATTCACCAGGGATTTTTTTGGAATATCAACATAGGCAAAGCTGGGGAGGGGCAAAACATCCTTGCATCAGATATGTGGAGGGTTTAAAAGGCCTCCGTTCAGTTTGTTGTTAGGGTCAGTATTTTTCCTCCCCAAAATGAGAGGATTACATCATTCTAATAGCGATACAGGTAGCCAGGTTTCCTGGAAGGTTGCGCTTATTTGATTCTGGCGGTGCAGAAACATGCAGAGTGAGTGTTCCAGCACCAATGCTGAAGTGCCCAAAGATGAAGTGGAAGCTGCAGCAGGATCTGCTTACTAGTTCTTGGCCCAAATGAAACACCCCTATGATGTGGGGAGTGCAGGGGATATCAGAATCTGAACCCAGACCTGCATCTCATGGCTGGTCATATCCTTGTAATGGGGCATACCAAAGCCCCACATTTGAACAGATAGGGGGTTCGATATCGGGATCCAAATTTTGCAATTATGTTACATTTCTCCTCCTTTGGGGCCAGATGGAGCCCAGCTGTTCTGTAGGTGAGTGGGGTGGGGAGGAGAGAGGATACAAGGAACCACACCTTGTACCCCTGCCCAGCACTGGGGTATAGCTGCAGTCTCCCCATGTGCCCTTAGGGTGAATGACGCCTCAAAGGGGGCGAACCATGGCCATGGTCCCAGTCTCTCCTTCACAGGCCTATGGTGAGAGTATGATGCACCCAGGGCCATCCTTAGGCATACGCAGCATACAAGGCTGCATAGGGCACCTGAAAATTTGGGGCACCCCTGGGTCTTAGTGTCCTCCCTCCTGCCTCTTCCTATCCCTGTTCTGACTCTTCCTGTAGGCTCCCACCACAGCTGGCTGCTGCAGCCTGGTGAGTCTTCCTCCAGAGGTTTCAGAGCAGTAGCCGTGTTAGTCTGTATCAGCAAAAAGAATAAAGTGGGTTTTAGCCCCTGAAAGCTTATGCCCAAATAAATTTGTTAGTCTCTAAGGTGCCACAAGTACTCCTCATTCTTTTTCCTCCAGAGGGGATCTAGTACTTAAAAGTGAAAAAGCTTCCAGCCTGCCAGACCTATCAGCACAACATTGAAACTGTTAAAGAGCCATTCAAGTGGTAATGAAGCCATTTAACAGGCATTTGCCAACCCCCAGGTATATAGTGTCAGTTTCTGAATTTACTGACAAAAACAGTTGTGCATGACTGTCATATTTACTCAGAACATGTTAGTCTAGAGGCCCTTAGTTTAAAATTTGTTTTAAAAATATTCATTAGTGTGTTGCTCAAGATGATAAAATCAAATCTCTAAAAAATCCTTGCATAGATTTTTAGATGCACCATCAATCTGAGTATTCATCTTTAGCCTTAAATGCTTGGATCTTCAGACATATAGTTTTTTAAATAAATCCTTCAAAAGACCACCCTTATGTAAAATACACATGCGAGCCCGGGCTGCCGCGGGCATAGGGGCACCAGTTTCATAATACTGCATAGGTCCCCATAAATCCTACGGATGGACCTGGTTGCACTCCATGAGTGGCCATGGCAGTAGGCTTGCTCCCCATTGAGCAGTGCAGCTCCACACTACCCCTGAAATGGGGCTAGGCCGAACTGGCAGGATAGAGCCCTATCCTTGCTGCACCAGCTGGGTCAGAAATGTCATAGAAGTATGGATCTTCCTTCATTCTGGATCATCATAGAGTCATTCTTTTTTAACCTGGTGCCATCTGTTTGTTTCTGTCTATCTTTTGTGCTTGATGGAGGGAACCAAGAGTTATCTGAGATAGAGGTCTCATTGTGCTAGGTACTGTACAAATACATAGTAACAGACTGTCTCTGCCCCAATGAGCTTACACTCCAGAGAGACAAGACAGGTATAACATGGGAGAAAGGAAGTGTCATTCTCAATTTTATAGATGGGGAACTGAGGTAAAGAGTGTAAGTGACTTGCCCAAGGTCACACAGGGAAGCTGTGATAGAGCTGGGAACTGAACTCAGATCTACAATGGCATATAGCTGATCTGCAACTGCTAGCAGCAAATATCTAGATGAGGAGGGCTCTGAGTTACAACAGAGAATTCTTTCCCAGGTGTCTGGCTGGTGGGTCTTGCCCACATGCTCAGGGTCTAACTGATCACCATATTTGGGGTTAGGAAGAAATTTTCTCCCAGGCCAGATTGGCAGAGATGCCGTGCATTTTTCACCTTCCTCTGCAGCATGGGGTCACTT
Organism: Terrapene triunguis; assembly: GCF_002925995.2. Taxonomy (NCBI): domain Eukaryota; kingdom Metazoa; phylum Chordata; order Testudines; family Emydidae; genus Terrapene; species Terrapene triunguis. The sequence continues at coordinate 5,140,005 of NW_020664409.1, forward strand.
GCAGGTTTAAACTAGTGTAAATGGTGGATTCTCTGTAACGTGAAGTCTTTAAATCATGATTTGAGGACTTCAGTAACTTAGTCAGAGGTTAGGGGTCTATTACAAGAGTGGATGGGCAAAGTTCTGTGACCTGCAATGTGCAGGAGATCAGACTAGATAATCATGATGGTCCCTTCTGGCCTTAGAGTCTATTAGGCTAGGTCTACACTACGGGTGGCGGGGGGGGGAGTCGACCTAAGATACGCAACTTCAGCTATGTGAATAGCGTAGCTGAAGTTGCGTATTTTAGGTAGACTTACCTGGCTGTGAGGACGGCGGCGAGTCGACCGCTGCCGTGCCGCCGTCGACTCCACTTCTGCCTCTTGCCACAGTGGATTTCCGCAGTTGACGGCAGAGCCATCGGGATCGATTTTATCGCGTCTTCACTAGACGCGATAAGTCGATCCCCAATAGATCGATTGCTACCCACCAATCCGGCGGGTAGTGAAGACGTGCCCTCAGTCTATGAGTCTATCTCTTGCATTTCAGTGCAGTGACAACCAGGAAATCATCCTGCCTCACCTTGCATATACTAGAAGAAGCATGGACTGGCAGCTTTCTAAGGGCTTGTTTACACTGGGAAATTTATCAGCATTACTATACCGGTGTAATTATACTGCTACAGTTATACCAGTAGAACTCCCATGTGGACATATTCTGGAAGAGAAGTGTCCGCATGGGGAGTTATACTTGTATAACTATAGTGGTGCAGTAATGCTGGTAGGTTTCCTCCTGTAGATAAGCCCTAAGAAGGACAAAGTATTGTCTTTATTTTTCTATACAAGCTACTGATCCTAGTTGGGATAGGAGCTTTCCTGAGAATGTTTGTGTGTTAAGGACTGAACTGAAAATCTCTCAGGAAAGAAGGGACACAACCAAATGCAGCTGGAGAGGGGCCAAAGCTGGGTCTATGTATCTGAACCTCTTTCCCAGAACTTTGTGATCCAGAGCCAACTCACCTTGTCTTTGTTTTTATGGGACAAAAAGGCCCTAAGGCTTGGCAGAGCAACAGCCACCTTGCTTTAACCTACAGGTGACTTTCCCATGGTTTTCAAGTGTTGAGAGCCATGGCTTTGGCTTGACCCATTATAGAGGTGAAGGTAGAATCCAGATGGAAACTTTGCCAAAGTTTGTGGGTGTTTGAATCTAGCATTCTGCTTTGGGCCCATCTCCAAATACAGCTGCTATATACTGGATTTAAGATGTTACTGAAGATGAAAAATTGAGCACGTAATATAGCTGCTTTGTAGGGACTTGTGTTAATTTAGATGGAATAAAGGGGCCCAAAAAGTCAAAGGTGTAAACATAACCCAGTCACTGTCCAGCATTGAACAAGGTTGGAGGTGTGGTATACAGAGACCTCAAGCTGCTTAGTACCATGGCAATCACATCATTAAACATCCTTTTAACCTTTTATTAAAGATACAGAAAAGAAGGAAAAACAGTTAAAGCCTTTGAAATGTGAAGTATTATGTAAGGCTTTCATTTTATCAACATCCCTTGTTCCCTTTTCCTTTAGCTAGAGAGAGCTTTTAGAAAGAAAGAAAGAAAAAAAAAACCTCGTTTGACAGTTGTTTAGCTGGTAATAATTGTCCTTTTGGGGAAAAGAGAAGAAATTAATAGAGTTGGGCTGGAGCTGTCATTGTTAAAGTCTGATCCCATTTCCTAGAAGATAAAACAAAACTCTCACACAGAAGGGGGAGAGAAAAGAATAGCAAAGATAGAAAATGCAGCTTCTGTCTCTGGCGGTGATTTTCACTTGCAACCTTACTGTTGGAGAAAAACAGGCACAGTACCTGGTCTGATTAGCCATTCCGAGACCTGGCAAACTCATACCAGCATCTTGCTGTTTAGGTCACTGCTTGTATTTGCTTCTCTCTAGTCTCAGGCTTACAGCAGTGTTGCAAAATATATAGTCTTGGCTGGCTAAGCCAGACTCTTATTAGACATAAAGAAAAAGGAGAGGGATGGGAAAGAAAAGGAACACTGTGTGTGTATGTGCGCAAGAGGGAGAGACAAAGTCTCACATCCCAAGCGGTATTGAGGATTTAGCAGGAGCCAGTGGAGGTGGTGATGCTATCTGGCTCCCTCTCTCTGGCCTCGTTTGGTCAGGACATCTTTCAGGATCAGCATGAAGAAGGTCCGGGGGAGGGGGGGGTGCCCCAGGAGGTGGTGGGAGTGGCAGCCATGCTGGTGAAGCTCAATCTAGTAGAGAATTTTTCTCCCCCAAATCTCTGTCTTTAAGGACCCCAAACACGATTGGTGGGGGGAATAGCCCCTCTCTTCGTTATTTTGTCCACCAATAGTCCTAATTTCTGACACACCAATTTTGGTTCATTTATTTTTGCTCTCACACTGTTCTTGTTTACCAGGAATGATCTTAGCACCGTCCTTGAATTATATCGGGTCGAGCTTTTTGTTAGGACTAATTTAGATTTTTTTTGTTTCCATTTGTGCCTTTTCCCATCAACATTTGTTGGGAGAGGTGATTGTGACATATTATGAACTTACACTCACTTTTTACAGTTGAGCTCACAATTAGGGTAAATATATAGGCCCAAATATCACAACAGACTGTCTGGTCGGAGTCTGAATTTAGTTGCTTTCCCTCATCTTTATTAATGATCTGGAGGATGGTGTGGACTGCACTCTCAGCAAGTTTGCCGATGACACTAAACTAGGAGGCGTGGTAGATACACTAGAGGGTAGGGATCGGATACAGAGGGACCTAGACAAATTAGAGGATTGGGCCAAAAGAAACCTGATGAGGTTCAACAAGGATAAGTGCAGAGTCCTGCACTTAGGACGGAAGAATCCCATGCACAGCTACAGACTAGGGACCGAATGGCTAGGTAGCAGTTCTGCAGAAAAGGACCTAGAGGTCACAGTGGACGAGAAGCTGAATATGAGTCAACAGTGTGCTCTTGTTGTCAAGAAGGCTAACGGCATTTTGGGCTGTATAAGTAGGGGCATTGCCAGCAGATCGAGGGACGTGATCGTTCCCCTTTATTCGACATTGGTGAGGCCTCATCTGGAGTACTGTGTCCAGTTTTGGGCCCCACACTACAAGAAGGATGTGGGAAAATTGGAAAGAGTCCAGCGGCGGGCAACAAAAATGATTAGGGGTCTGGAGCGCATGACTTATGAGGAGAGGCTGAGGGAACTGGGATTGTTTAGTCTCCAGAAGAGAAGAATGAGGGGGGATTTGATAGCAGCCTTCAACTACCTGAAGGGGGGTTCCAAAGAGGATGGAACTCTGCTGTTCTCAATGGTGGCAGATGACAGAACAAGGAGCAATGGTCTCAAGTTGCAGTGGGGGAGGTCTAGGTTGGATATTAGGAAACACTATTTCACTAGGAGGTGGTGAAGCACTGGAATGCGTTACCTAGGGAGGTGGTGGAGTCTCCTTCCTTGGAGGTTTTTAAGGCCCGACTTGACAAAGCCCTGGCTGGGATGATTTAGTTGGGAATTGGTCCTGCTTTGAGCAGGGGGTTGGACTAGATGACCTCCTGAGGTCCCTTCCAACTCTGATATTCTATGATTCTATGATTCTATGTATTAAACTCAGTACAGTCATTTATTTTTTTAAAAAACAGTTGCTGAAATGAAGTCTTTGCAGTTAAATAGAGTTCTGCTGTTTGTTCACAAAAGAGATTTTTTAAAGGGCCTGGAATACAAAACCCTTCAAGTATAATTTTCCTAAATATATACAGTCATAGGCGTGCGCACGGGGTGTGCCGTGTGTGCCTGGGCACACCCTAATGCCCTCTCAGAAGTGGCCGGCAGGGCACCATGTCCCTGGGGCTGGGGGGAGTTTGCGGCCAATGGTAGCTTTGGGGGAGGTACCTGGAGGCGTGGCAAGGGTAGCGTGCAGAGCCCTATGCCGCCCCTCCCTCCCCCCACCCCCCCGGGGCTGCGCAGGGACATGGTGAGCAACGCAGCATGGGGCCAGGGCAGGCAGGCAGGGAGCGCGCCGCTGCGGGTAAGCGGCGCCCGGGGGAGCCCGAACCCCTCCTGCATCCTGCCCCCCCCCCGCACCCTATTGAACCGGGCTCCCCTTCCTCAGGGCTGGGTCCGGCTGCTTTAACAGCCCCATGTGCTCGCTGGCAGCCTCCCACCCGGCAGCACCAACACAGCTGCTTAAGGTGGCCCGTGGGGCTCGCGGGGGCGCTGCCACAGCCCCCCCGCCCCCAAGGCAGCTGCCCCCCTCCAGCGCCCGGGGCCCCAAACCCACCTGCGCTCCCAGGGTGGGTCAGGCCACCCCCAAGCCCAGCCCACCTTAAGTGGGGCCCGGGAGCCAGCAGGCCCGGAGCAGGGGGCAAGCCCGGCCCACAGGCCTCCCTGGAGCCCGGCTGCGAGCTCAGCTCCCCGGCGCTGTTCGGGGGCTACGGCCCGGCTCCCTCGGCCTTGAGTCCAGCTCTGGGAGCAGCCCGGCCCCGCTGTGATCCACCCCGGCTGCCTCTGCCCGGCCTGGCCCCAAGCGCCCATCCCAGCCCCCTCGGCCCGGCCCCCGAGCCTGCCCGCCGGGACGGGGGAGTCCAGATCCCCAGCCCGGGGCCCGCCTGCAAACAGCCTACCCTCCTGCACCCCAACTCCTTGCCCCCTGCCCCCCTAACTCCCTGCCCTGAGCACCCCTCCTGCCCCCAACCCCCTGCCCTGAGCCCCCTGCCTGCCCCCCTCCTGCCCCCCAACTCCCTGCCCTGAGCTCCCTCCTGCCCCCCGGCCCCCAACCCCCTGTCCTGAGCCCCCTGCCTGCACCTTGCCCCCCAATCCCCTGCCCTGAGCCCCCTGCTGCACCCTGCACCCCAACCCCCTTCCCTGAGCCCCCTCATACACCCCGCACCCCTCCTTTGTCCCAGTCCCTTGCCCTGAGCCCCTTCCTGCACACCGCACCCCCTCCCACACCACACACTCCCTCCCACACCCCAACCTTTATGATGTTCGCCTTAAAAAAAAAAAAATTCCCTGGGTGCACACCCTAATGAAATGTGCTGCACACACCTATGTGTACAGTCAAAATAAAAAAAAACCTGGACCTTCATATACTCTTTGCTGCAGGTAGAAGCAGTAGCATGTTAATTGTTTTCTGTAATTGCTATTTATTTATTTGCTAGTGGATTAGGGGAAGAGCCATGCAAATGACACAGAGCAGATACTGTACCTCTCCTGACTTTCTTCCTATCTTGGGAATCATTTTTTCAGTGCCTTATGTGGTAGGCCCTCCTCCTCTCCTCTCCCTCTTTCAGTGGGTGTCCCTCTGGGGTCTATCCTCTTCTCCCTATCTCTGGGTCATCTAATTCACAGACATGGCTCAGAATCAGGCACAGCATATTATTTTTGTTACTCCTTCTTTCCCACCCTCTGAACCTTTTGTTTCATCCACCTTTATGTCTTGTTTTTTATATTGTAAGCTTTTTGGGACAGGGAGTGTAATCTTCTCTTTGTACGGTGACTAGCTCAAGGTAGGGTTGCCAACTTTCTAGTCACACAAAACCAAACACCCTAGCCCCACCCCTTCCCTGAGGCCCCGCCCCCGCTCACTACATTCCCCCTCCCTTGGTGGCTCGCTCTCCCCCACCCTCACTCACTTTCACTGGGCTGGGGCAGGGGGTTAGGGTGGAGGAGGGGGTGAGGGTTCTAACGGGGGGTGTGGCCTCCAGGGTAGGGCCAGAAATGAGGGGGCTCTGGGCTGGGGCTCCGGGCTGGGGCAGAGAGTTGGGGTGCAGGAGGGGGTGAGGGCTCCAGCTGGGGGTGCTGGCTCTGGGGTGGGGCTGGGGATGAGGGGTTTGGGGTACAGGAGGGGGCTCCAAGCTGGGGGGTGGAGCCGATGGATTTGGAGTGCAGGAGGGGGCTGTGGGTTGAGGCAGGGTGTTGGGGTGCAGGAGGGGGTGAGGGCTTTGGGGTGGAGCCAGGGATGAGGGGTTCAGGGTGTGGGAAGGAGCTCTGGGCTGGGGCAGGGGGTTGGGGCGTGGGCTTACCTTGGGCAGCTCACAGTGAGCATCGCAGCGGGCGGAGCTAAGGCAGGCTGCCTGCCTGTCCTGGCACCGCACTACGTGTGCCCCAGAAGCAGCCAGCAGATCTGGCTCCTAGGCTGGTGGGTGGGGGTGGGGGGGGAAATGAGGCTCCACACGCCGCTCTCGCCCGCAGGCACCACCCCCTCCAGCTCCCAGTGTGAAGCTGGTGCTTGGGGCGGGGGCAGCGTGCGGAGTCCCGTGCCTCCCCCCCGCCTAGGAGCCGGACCTGCTGGCCAATTTTGGGGTGCACGCAGCACGGTGCCAGCCAGGACAGGTAGGGACTAGCCTGCCTTAGTGCTGACCGGAGCCGCCAGGGTCTCTTTTCGACCAGGTGTTCCAGTAAAAAAACAGACACCTGGTCACCCTAGCTCAAGGAGGCCCTGAACTGATTGGCCTCTAGATGCGACTGCAATATAAGAAGGTTAAATAATACTACTCCTGCAGAGGAGTGAAATTCATCCCTAGGCAAAGAGCCTACACAGTTTACGCACCACTTCAAAAATAGAGTTTAAGTGGGATTTAAGGAGCGTGTATGTCTTTTGCTGTCTCTCTGCGCAGAGGTGAATTTCAACCCCTGTGCAAAAGCAGTTCAGAAACACAAGGCCTGATTCTGCTGTCTCACTGATTTTACCCTGGCGCAACTTCATTGACATAATTGGGGGGTTTCTCCAGATTTACGTCAGGTAAACTGAGATTAGAATTTCATTGTTTAAATATAGTTTTGTTAAGAGTGCACTTGATACCTCCAAAATGTTCTGCACTATTTAATACAGGAACTTAGATCTTATCAGCAATATAGAAGTATGTAGACTATTATGGAACCAACAAAAGAGAAACATTCCAAAGAAGAAGAATTAAAAACAGCTGTGTAGAGTAAAAGCGGGACAAGCAATGTTTAAGTGGGACATAAGCTTTGTGTTGGCCCTCTGCCCAAGGGTGAATTTCAGGCTGCGTGAGTAGGACGGTAGAATATTTCAAGGCTGTTATACACGCAAAGTACAAAAATCATTTCACTTGTCTTCAAAAAGCAGCCATTCTGGAGTTGAAGGCGGCAGCTATTTTTAGTAGCACACTGCAGTACTACACAGGAGAATACAAGATGCTGCAGCCTCATAGCTTATTTTCACAGATGACTCGGCCAATTTGTTAAGGCAAGATCAGGTGACAAACCATTACAGGAAGCTGAGTATGGGCACTTGACATCTGAATGAAGCCAAAGGGGCTCTGCTGGATAATGGTTTAAAAAAAAAATCACATTGGCCAGACCTAGTTTGAACCATGTACTGGGTGGAGAGACAAGAGCAGCTGAACCACACAGCTTTATAAATAAGCTTCTGAGAGCAGGGCTCATCTTTTTCTTCTGTTTGTACCATACCCAGTACAATGAGTTGGAGCCTCTAGACACTACTGCATGACAAATAAATAGTAATAAGGACTCGTCAGTACATTTCTAAGAAGGACAATGTTCCTAGTTTTCCCCCAGAGTTGTAGAAAATGAAGTGTTGTAATTAAACAGTTTGCAGTACCACTGTGTGCTCAGAAAGCAGGTTTGGGAAGAGTCTTGCAAGGCTGTTGAGTTTCTGAATTAACATTTTGTTTGGGCAATAATGATGTGACCATCACATTTTATCTGCTGTTGGCAGTCCCTCTGTTGATTTCTCTCTGCAAATGACACTTGTTTTGCAAGTATACTGGTGAAGAGCCATGTGAGCGAGACAGAACAGTCTGTTACTGTTGTAAATGAAAAAGAAAAATGCAAACACACAGTCATAATATGGGAAGCTCTGGTCTCTTGTATTTTAATTGCTCACTTTTAAAACTAAAAGTTGATGTTCACTGGGGTTATTTTATGCTGTCTTGTAGTGTCGCACCTCCCCCGCCCCCACACAATGACTAATATTTATGTAAAAGAAGAAATGTGTCTGAGCCTCAATTGTTGATAATACAGCCAAGGGGTATACACAGAATTAGGTGACGTGGTTAATAGAGGAATACATTGCTATGAATATGATGATCAGCAAAGCAACAGAATCCTAGTGAGAAGAGCGTAAGTAGAGTGTGACACCACTATACATGTCAGGCTAGCACAAAGAGGTTAGGCACTGACTGTGGTGGGAAGCATGTGCAGGGCCGGCTCTGGCTTTTTTGCCGCCCCAAGCAACAGCAACAACAAAAATCGAGGTGGCCAGAACGGCAAAGTGAAAAAAAACCAAACGTCCGTGCCACCCTAGGATTGGCCGGAATGCCGCCCCATAGAATCTGCCGCCCCAAGCACGAGCTTGCTTGGCTGGTGCCTGGAGCCGGCCCTGAGCATGTGGTATTGCCTATCCTTAGTAATGCCTGCTCTTCCCCTCACTGTCATAGTAGCAGGGGATGGTAGATGCCCTGCTGGGAAGGCAGTGAAGTGAACCCCTCAATCCCTTGAGACGGGGATTTGCACCTCCACCAAAAAGACAGCCAGCGTTGTAGCTGAGCCTGGACTGTGAGAGGCTGCTGCCTGAGTGGTGGCATCTGGTGCAGGGGCTAGAGGCCTGTGAGAACAGACTAGAGCAGGGGTTCTCAGGACAAATTATTTGATGGCCTCAGTGTGCAGCCACCAACTCTTGCTGGTGGCCGCTCTCACACTTTTTCCTAAAATAGTTTAGTTACCTTTTAGGAAAAACAAATAAATACGGACACATACACGTCCAAATCATTGTCATTTATTTATTGCTAGCTAGTAAGTCTGTTGTGAAAAGTGATATTAACAAACATATAAGTATCACTTTTCACAACAGACTTACTCAGCCCCAGCAAGTCTGGGGACAAATTAAGCCCTGGATGGGAGATTGGGGGAGGCAGCAGGGGTGATGGGGAGGGGGAGGCTGGCTGGGGAGGCAGCAGGTGGCCGGAGCTTGAAGCCCCATGGCTAGGGGACGGAACCCAAAGCCACACGGCCAGAGCCTGGGGCTGGAGCCCATAGCCCCGCGGCCAGAGCCTGCCTTCCGTGGCACCCCTGGGCTGAAGTCCAAAGCCTGAGCCCCACCACCCCTGGGAAGGTGGGGAACTCACCAGCTGCCTGCCCCAGGTGTCTCCAGAGGCGGGCAGGGCCCAACTGGAAGCCCAGCAACCAACATCAAGACAGTGCATCCAGGAGCACCAGGGAGGGAGAGGGGCCACTGCCTCCCCTGCCCCAATCACAGCCCAGGAGGCTGTGGCTGCAAGAAAATCCCATGGTGGTCGCATGCAGCCACAGTGGCGGCATTTGAGAAATGCTGGACTGGAGCACAATTAAGTTAAATTAAAATGGGAAGGGAGCATTCAGAGAGAGGAATCTCAAATACAATTTGAGGCTTGTCCTTTTAAAGGAAGGGAAAGAGAGGGCCATTAGAATCAGGGCATGAGGAAAGAGGGGGGCAGTATTACGACGATAGGACACAACCAGGGCAATACCTTCCCAAGGGTGTCACAATCTGGCATTTCATTGTGTGTGTACAGTGCCTAGCACAATGGGGCCTCCAGGTGCTTGATTGGGCCTCCAGGTGCTACTGAAATACAAGTACTAATAATCAACTGTCACTGTCTGCTTAATGTTCAGCCATATTACGCCTCCTTCCAACATGCAAGAGTTCAATGAACATTGACAAAAACAACCTTTTTCTGATATAAAGAGATAGGAACAAGTATATTTATTCTTTAAAAAAAAAAAACAGCTACCAAAACACATGACAGATGTCTTGTCACATTGCTTGAGCACCTTCCAATAGTGATGTAGACACTATGGTGAGGAGCGCAGTATAAAAACATACATAGAATAGAAGCCATCAAGGAGCTGAAGTTTCTCCAGAGCCATGCATGATACTATGTAGGTTTATACTGTATGCAACAGGGTCAGTCACTTCTCAAGTATGCTTTTGCAGCCTGAGGTCATTCTGCAGACATCCTGCCTCAGTTTCCCTTCTTCCAGGCTCCTTGTTCAAACACCCCTCCTTAGGGTCTGCGTTTATTAACATAAAAGTTCAGAACAAAATTCAAAGTCCTCCCCCCCGCAAAAAAGGCCACAATGTCCAACTCCATTTCCTGCTTTTAGCAGGCCATTCCCAGCCGTACCTGGCTAGAATCTTGTAACCCTGGTGTATCAAACTCACCTGCAGGAGACCTCTAACTCTGTCTCAGCTTCCTCTTTAATAAGGCGCAGGTGCCTTCCATTATGCCCAATTTGGGAGCAAGTACAGTCACAAGTGCACTGGACCCCGCTTCCTTTTTAAGGTGTGGTGCTTGTCATCTTAGTGCTGCATACAGCTGAATGTAGTGTAGTGGCCAGATATAGGATATGCTGGTTCTTGGAGTAAATTAAACAAATGTGCAGCCTTTTTAATACCAGTAATAGTTTCACATGCTCAATAAGAAAAAACCGTCACCCCCATTAAAGAATAATGTGTGGTTTATTGATATAATGGCAGCTACTGAAAGATATTTCACCCAGATCCTGTTCCTGAGTTGAAGTGCCTCTGATGTGCACTCAGGAGCACCAAGACAGAGAGAAGGAATATTTATAAATGTTTAGGAACTGTTCCCAGGTGAGAGCATCACAGCAATAAGGAGCAGAAAGTGCCCTCTGGCCTGCAACCATCAATTACGCTGCTCCTCTCTCCCCTCCCCCCCCCCCTCGCCCCCCCCGCCACCCATATATAAACTCATAGCTAGTTCCTTTTCAAGGGCATTTGTAGCCCTTTCGTTGTAGTTCCTGTGGTTCTGTGATCGTCATTCTTCACTGTTGTTTTTAATCTTTAGAGAGAAATTTCTCACCTGGTTTTGGATGTTTGGGCAGGGCCGGGAGAGAAGCCGCTCTGGTTTGTCTTCAGGGCTGATCGGCTTCTTGGTGAGGTCACTCTAGTTATTAACAGAATTTTATTATTCATTTTTTGTTTCTGGATTAATTGCTGTTTTTGGACTCTGGACACGATCCTGCTCTTACACAATGAAAAGTAACTGCACTGCAGTACAATGCTGGTGCAAATGAGGTCAGAATCAGGGTCATAAAATCCATGTAAGTGGTGCTGATTAGACATAGATGAGGAAAAATGTCCCAATGGCTTTAAATACTGAGCTGTGAAGATTATTTTTTTACTAGGGTTGAGAAGAGGGAGAGACTGGGGACAAGGGAGAGGATCAGTTGCTTTTTTAGATATTCCTGCTTTGGATTATGTTGTTTCATGTAATATCATCTGTAACGATGCTGCCTCTGGCGGGACACAACTGAGAGTACCAATTCAAGACAAATTGCTTAGATCAGGGTAGTTACAGCCCATGGCTGGGGTTTCTCCACTTCTAAGGCACACCAAACCAGCCAGAGAGAGAAGACTTTGGTTTTACCCCACTGGCTAACCATAAGTCATACAAGCAATTCCCTTAGACACTCCAGTTTCCCAGTATCATCACCAGTGCCACTCCTTATGGGGATGAATGGTTATGAAAAACAATACCCCAGTAAAAGAAAAAAGGTTCTCCCGATCCCAAAGGACCAAGCCCCAGACCCAGGTCAATATACAAGTCAGATCTTACCTACAAATCACGCTGTTGCCAGTCCTTTAGAATCTAAAATCTAAAGGTTTATTCATAAAAAGAAAGAAATATATATGAGAGCTAAAATTGGTTAAATGGAATCAATTACATACATTAATGGCAAAGTTCTTGGTTCAGGCTTGTAGCGGTGGTGGAATAAACTTCAGATTCAAAGTAAGTCTCTAGAGTACATCCACCGCTGGGATGGGTCATTCAGTCCTTTTTTCAGAGCTTCAGTTTGTAGCAAAGTCCCTCCAGAGGTCAGAAGCTGGATTGAAGACAAAATGGAGGGGTTTTCAGGGCCTTTTATATTCTCTGCCCGTGGAAGGACCCCTCTTTGTTCTTACTGTGGAAAATCACAGCAGCAAGATGGAGCTTGGAGTCACATGGGCAAGTCACATGTCCATGCATGACTCAGTTTGCAGGCCGACACCATTGTTTACATGTTAGTTTGAACGTTCCCAGGAAAGCTCAGATGTGGATTGGCGTCTCCCAAAGCCCATTGCCAGTTAAGTTTTTCTTGATTGGGCACTTACTGAGGGTATGTCTACACTACGAAATTAGGTCGAATTTATAGAAGTCGATTTTTAGGAAGCGATTTTATACAGTCGGTTGTGTGTGTCCCCACTAAGCACATTAAGTCGGTGGAGTGCATCCACAGTACCGTGGCTAGCATTGACTTTCAGAGTGTTGCACTGTGGGTAGCTATCCCACAGTTCCCACAGTCTCCGCTGTCCTTTGGAATTCTGGGTTGAGCTCCCAATGCCTGATGGGGCAAAAACATTGTTGCGGGTGGTTTTGGGTACATGTCGTCAGTCGCCCCTCCCTCCGTGAAAGCAACGGCAGACAATCATTTCATGCCTTTTTTCCGTGCAGACGCCATACTGCTTTCAGCAGATGGTGCAATAGGACTGCTAACTGTCGTCATCCAACCACCGCTTCCGCTGCAACTCTGCTCTCCAGGTGCCATGAATCCACCTCGCAGCTCCTCTCGTTGTTTGGTATAAATATCTATTCTCGTGGCATCCGTCGTCATCCACCGCTTCCACTGCAACTCTGCTCTCCTGCTTGTGTCTCGATAGCAAATTTCTCCATGTTGTCTGTCATGGGCTCCCGGGAACGTGTGTTCTTCCTCGGGAAATGTGCTTGGTGCTAACCGTCATCCTCCACTGCTTCCGCTGCAACTCTGCTCTCCTGCTCTCCTGGTGCCATGAATCCACCTCGCAGGTCCTCTCGTCGTTCAGCATAAATATCTATTCTTGTGGCATCCGTCGTCATCCACCGCTTCTGCTGCAACTCTGCTCTCCTGCAGATGCCATACCACAGCAAGCATGGAGCCTGCTCAGCTCACCGCTGCTGTTGTGAGCATTGTAAACACCTCGCGCATTATCCTGCAGTATATGCAGAACCAGAACCTGCAAAAGCAGGCGAGGAGGCAACGACAGCGCGATCACAATAGTGATGAGGACATGAACACAGACTTCTCTCAAAGCACAGGCCCTGGCAATTTGGACATCATGGTGGTAATGGGGCAGGTTCATGCCGTGGAACGCCAATTCTGGGCCCGGGAAATAAGCACAGACTGGTGCGACCGCATAGTGTTGCAGGTCTGGGATAATTCTCAGTGGCTGCGAAACTTTTGCATGTGTAAGGGCACTTTCATAGAACTTTGTGACTTGCTTTTCCCTGCCCTGAAGCGCAAGAATACCAAGATGAGAGCAGCCCTCACAGTTGAGAAGCGAGTGGCGATAGCCCTGTGGAAGCTTGCAACACCAGACAGCTACCCGTCAGTCGGGAATCAATTTGGAGTGGGTAAATCTACTGTGGGGGCTGCTGTGATCCAAGTAGCCAGCGCAATCACTGAGCTGCTGCTATCAAGGGTAGTGACTCTGGGAAATGTGCAGGTCATAGTGGATGGCTTTGCTGCAATGGGATTCCCTAACTGTGGTGGGGCGATAGACGGAACGCATATCCCTATCTTGGGACCGGACCACCTTCGCAGCCAGTACATAAACCGCAAGGGATACTTTTCAATGGTGCTGCAAGCACTGGTGGATCACAAGGGACATTTCACCGACATCAACGTGGGATGGCCGGGAAAGGTACATGATGCTCGCATCTTCAGGAACTCTGGTCTGTTTGAACAACTGCAGAAAGGGACTTACTTCCCAGACCAGAAAATAACTGTTGGGGACGTTGAAATGCCTATAGTTATCCTTGGGGACCCAGCCTACCCCTTAATGCCAGGGCTCATGAAGCCATACACAGGCACCCTGGACAGTAGTAAGGAGCTGTTCAACTATAGGCTGAGCAAGTGCAGAATGGTGGTAGAATGTGCATTTGGATGTTTAAAAGTGCGCTGGCGCAGTTTACTGACTCGGATAGACCTCAGCAAAACCAATATTCCAATTGTTATTGCCGCTTGCTGTGTGCTCCACAATATCTGTGAGAGTAAGGGGAGACATTTATGGCAGGGTGGGAGGTTGAGGCAAATCACCTGGCCGCTGATTACACGCAGCCAGACACCAGGGCAATTAGAAGAGCACAGCAGGGCGTGCTGCACATCAGAGAAGCTTTGAAAACCAGTTTCATGACTGGCCAGGCTACGGTGTGACAGTTCTATTTGTTTCTCCTTGATGAAAACCCACCCCCTTGGTTCACTCTACTTCCCTGTAAGCCAATCGCCCTCCCCCCTTTGATCACCGCTTGCAGAGGCAATAAAGTCATTATTGTTTCAAAATCATGCATTCTTTATTAATTCATCCCACAAATAGGGGGATAACTGCCAAGGTAGCCTGGGAGGGGTGGGGGAGGAGGGAAGCACTGGGTGGGGTGGT
>NW_020664409.1:5174438-5177064 GCF_002925995.2 Terrapene triunguis
TACTTCTGTTAGTCTTAAAGGTGCCACAGGACCCTCTGTTGCTTTTTGAAGAACCAGGTGTCATCCTGCCATGAACTCTTGCTAAGTGTCTCTGGAGTGATAAGTATCAGGGGGTAGCCGTGTTAGTCTGTATCTACAAAAATAACAAGGAGTCTGGTGGCACTTTAAAGACTGACAGATTTATTTGGGCATAAGCTTTCGTGGGTAAAAACCTCACTTCTTCAGATGCATAGAGTGAAAGTTACAGATGTAGGCATTATATACTGACACATGGAGAGCAGGGAGTTACTTTGCAAGTGGAGAACCAGTGTTGACAGGGCCAATTCAATCAGGGTGGATGTAGTCCACTCCCAATAATAGATGAGGAGGTGTCAATTCCAGGAGAGGAAAAGCTGCTTCTGTAATGAGCCAGCCACTCCCAGTCCCTATTCAAACCCAGATTAATGGTGTTAAATTTGCAAATGAATTTTAGTTCTGCTGTTTCTCTTTGAAGTCTGTTTCTGAAGTTTTTTTGTTCAATGGTAGCGACTTTTAAATCTGTAATAGAATGACCAGGGAGATTGAAGTGTTCACTTACTGGCTTTTGTATGTTGCCATTCCTGATGTCCGATTTGTGTCCATTTATTCTTTTGCGGAGGGACTGTCCGGTTTGGCCAATGTACATGGCCAATGTACATGGCAGAGGGGCATTGCTGGCACATGATGGCATATATAACATTAGTTAGTGCCAGCAATGTCCCTCTGCCATGTACATTGGCCAAACCGGACAGTTGTTTTTTTTTCCTGGAGTGATAGGAATGGGAGAGGCCAGGATGTATCTTTGGGATCTTGCCAGGGCTCCCCAGAGAACCCTCCTAATCATCCCCTGACCAGTGTAGGCCCAGATCCCATGACTGGCCGGTGCGTCGTCCTCTTGCAGGCTCTGCACAAGGCCTATGCAGACAGCCTGGACATTATGCTGAGGAGCCTGCTCACGGAAACCCCCACCACGGATAAGCTGAGCACCTCTTGGAGGTGAGCACAAGAGGAAGGTCTGGGGGGAATTTCACCTTAACTCTGTGGAAGGGCTGCAAAGGAGAGAGTGGAAGAGCCATGTGTGATGGGATCCCAGGGTACAATCTGAAACTGTGGGACCACTGTGCCCCTTTAACTCTGCAGCCTGAGCTGTCTCTGACAATGCTGTGCCAGTGACCAACAGCAAACCCCTCCAGGTGTTGTGATCACTCGGCCATCAGCATGTGGAGACCCACACCCAGCTAAATTGCATGAAGGCTCTCCAAGCCACTCATGAATTATACAGGGAGATGCCTCAGCAAATCACCCCAGCCACCAGCCTTGCACCCCAGAAGTATAACATCGTACACTGCTCAAGACTCCCTTGGACAGCGCAAGCTCATTAATTGGTTCGCCACTCCAACAAAGGGTAGTAGATGGGCAACAGCCCTTGTTAACCTGAGCTGAGATTCTCTACACACTTCAGCCAAAATCACACTGTTTTCGATACAATATAAAACAGATTGATTACCTACAGCAAGATAGAGATTTGAAGGGATTATAAGTAGTAGGCAGAGATCAAAGTTGGTTACATAAGAAATCAAAATAAACCCTGGGACCAATCTCCCCGGTTCAAAGTCTTTGTCTTCCAGACGATCTTCCAGCTGTTAAGATGGGGGAGGAGAGAGGCCAAGTGGTGATGTCATTGACCTTCACTTATCCTTTCTGTCCAGGTGCTAGAAAGATCCTTGCTGTGACATGGGGCTAGGCAGTCCCCATTGTGCACTGTGCCCTCTCTGAGGAGTCTCTGGGAGAGTGGATTCTTCTTGATGGGCCATTGACACATGTCTGGCTGGTCCTGATGTAAATCTGTCTTGTCAGTGCTCCTTTGTTGCCACTGAAAGGCTAGCTGTGAGCATCTCCCAACCTCACAGCATATTTCAGTAACACACACATAGCAAAACTTCATAACTTCAGATACAATAATAGCACATACAGTTCAACAGGATAGTAATGTCCAACAGATCATGACTTCTCAAATGCTACCTCACAAGGCATACTTTGTACCAAACATATCATCATCATATCACAGTGGTGAATATGTGGGGTCCAGGCTGCTATTGTGAGGTACAGAATGTCACACCGTGTTTGCATTGTGTCCTCTCAGCTGGGACCCAGAGCTGTAGTGCAGTGCAGTGCAATGTTGGGGCCCTTTTGCCTTTGCTGGGACAGAGGGAAGGATCCTGATGTGCTGTTCATGGATCATGGATTCAGAGAGGACGGGACCACCCCCAAGACCGAACATTGTCCCAGTGGGGGCAGCGTCCTGGGTGCAAGAACCCCCTTTTAAAGCTCTGCAATCGGCAAGTCGGGTATTCCACCCTGAGCACAATGTCCCCATGGGGAGGGGGAGAGGCTCATTTGTAGAGCATGTGCGCCTGTCCCCTGACCCTCACCTGCCTCCTTCTCCCACAGCACATCAATTTCAGGATGCACTCCAGAGTGACTCAGGAGAGAGCCAGGGCCATATGGAGCAGCACTGCCCTGCTCCGATACGTCACCTGCCTCCCAGGATTTGATGCAAGTGACCTTTGACACACACACACACACACACACACACACACACACACAC
>NW_020664409.1:5177074-5190473 GCF_002925995.2 Terrapene triunguis
ACACACACACACACACACACACACACACACACACACACTGCATAGGCAGGGCTGGCTCTGACAGGCTGGGAGATTTGCAACTGCAGGGGTTCTAGATTGAGAGGGCCCCTGTGGGGAGGCAGAGTCAGAAGTGAAAATCAACTATGCTTGAGTCAAGTTCCTCTTCTCCTGGCTAAGTGGGTTCCCTGGGTCCATATGGGGCTGTGCTCCATAGCCCACTGGCTGGCAGATTTGTGACTGGCCTCAGGGCCCTTGTTATTCTGGAGCAGCCGGGGAGTGAGTCCTCATAGAGAGCCCTTGCCCTGGTCCCTTTGCTCCAAGCTCCCTTGGGGGCAGAGAGAATGACAGCTCTAGTTCTTCCTTCTGCAGAAGAAGTGGGAGGAGAGAGACTCCTGGCCCAGGGGAGATGAAGAGCTGAAGGTAGAATATTGATGGATTCCCCTTTCCTCCTCCTTCCATCAGAGCTCATCTGACTTCCCCAAGATGGGGTATCTTGTGGCACAGCTGGGTCTCTATATCACTGACTCAGCGTATGACATCAGCCGGCAATCCAGGGAGGGGATTTACAGGCTCTATCAGCTACTGCTGCAGAAGAGGGGTAAGAAACCCAGCTGGGCAACGGGATGCTATAGAAACAAGCCCCTCGGAGACTAACTCCAGCGGGCCATCGAGACTCCTGTAGAACTAAGGGCTCTCCTTTTAGACCAACCGTAGCTGGGCAAGGGACCCCAGTAGAAACAAGGTCCCTCCTTTGAGACAGACCCCAGCTGGGCAATGGGACCTGTATGGAAAAGTGGCGCTCCTTTGCTACTCACTCTGCTGGGCAATAAGGCCCTATAGAAAGAAGCCCCCTCCTCTGAGACCGACCCCAGCTTAAATGATGATTCTTTCTCTTCCCCACTCCCTGAATTAGGAAGAGATGAGTGTGAAAGTGCCAAGGAAACTGGCTTTTTTATCTCACAGGTCACAGCTGAGCTGCCATGGGGCTGCCAGCTGGTGAGGAGGCAGGAATGGAGCTTTGAGACACATGAAGGGTAAGAGCCCACAGTGAGGGCAGGGGCAGGAACAGGACCGCAGGGGAAGGACACAAAGCTTTGCAGGATGTCACCAGCTGGGTACCTAGGGCCAGATCCTGACTTCAGTGGGGGTGGTGGGTTCTCAGCATTAGACTCCGTCATTAACAGGGACCCACTTCCAGAGCACAAAGACCGTAAGGGTCACATGATTTCTGTGATGAATGGAACAAATCCCCCTCCAGATTCTAAACTGCTTGGTGGGGACCCTGCTATTCCACTGTGGCATGGATACTGCGAAGGCCCCAGCCAGTGTGCACCCAGCAATGGGAACAGAAGGAATCAAGCACTGAAACCAGAATGCCAACCTCACAGATGTGTGTGTTTTTCTCTCCCAGGGCTGAACATCAGAGATGCCAAAGATCTGTGGTGTCGGGACGGGCTCCAGGACACCAAGCGCCTTGGCTATAGGAATATCGCCAGGGTGGGGGAGGTAAGGACTCTCCGCCAGTGCATTGCAGCAGCTCAGGTGTGGAGCTGTCTCCCCCTGCCGTGGCTGTGCCTGGATACAGGACAAGAACCTGCTGCGTATTTCCAGCTGACAGTTCAGCTGGGAGAGGCTGAGGATCCTGGTTCGGAGCCTTCCTAATGGCCCTGGTTTGGGGTGATACATGGATCCATTGCTACGTGGCATAAAAGGAATCCCCTGGGGCGCTGAGTTAATGCAGGATTGTATCTTGAGGGATCCGGCTCCGCTCACTGTCTCCCTGGCTGACACCTGAGTGTCTGAGAGGGGAGCCGCTGGGTCAGTGAGTTGGGAAGCTCACACCCAGCTATTGGTTGAGCAGATCCTCATTGGATTCCCTGCTCCCTGTGGAAGCACGGGAAGGGTGTGGGGTTTGCCCAGCACCATTGCAAATCAGGAAGCAGAACCTGCCCCTGCCCAAGGAGTTTGGTGAGGGACACTGAACTCCTATCCTGGGCTGCATTAATGCACCGTACGTAAGGCTTGTGGGAATGTTAGTGGCATGGGGAGTGGGACCTGAGTGAGCTCTGAAAGCCCCATCCCTCTAGTGTGTGAGCTCCAGGAGATATCGCTGCTGGAAGCAGTAGAGGGGGCCCTGTGTGGTCTTTGTGAGCTACATTCCAGAGTGCACCAGGCTCATGCACATGGACACATTCCCAGCATGTCATGGCTCCTGAGGTGAATCCTGACCTATTAGAGGCCTCAGTGCCTGCGACCTCTTACTAAAGGGGGATCTCTGGGCCATGGGACCCCAAACGTCCTCAAGGGGAATTAGCTGCCTTGGCTGCAGCAGGACTCTTACCCTGTATGTGAGCCATCAGAGGGATTTGAAGCCAGGTTCTGGGCAATCTGCCGAGGGCTCAGCTGCTGTTGGTTTTAGGTCTTCAGAGAGATCTTCTCAGAAGGCCAGAGAAGATCCTTCCTGCAGGTGGTGCTGCTGGCCATCCACAACCCCTGGCTACGTGTCAGCCAGGCGGGGCCGGTCCTAGCCTTTTCCATTGTGGGGGAAGCCAGCCAGCAGATAGGGGACAAGGTAACCAGAGAAGGATTAATCTAGCTTTGGGGAGGGAACCAGGGCCTTTCACCTCTAGGCCAGGAAAAGACACTCCCGTCCCATCCCTATTTGCTGGCCTTGGAGCAAGTTGGTGAATGAGCCATTGCAGGTGCCATTGTTAGAGATTAATTCAACTCCATGAGCAGGGTAGGGCCAGCTTGTCCCCTGCGCAGCTCAAAGCAGTTCAGTCCCAGCTCTCTAGCCAGGCTATTTAATTACAGGCATCACATCAACAGGACAAGCTGCCATTGCTCATGCTAGGGGCAGGAAACTCCCCTAGTGACCTCGGCCAGCCTTTCATGCGCCTCAGACCAGTTCCTAGTGGTCTAGTGTCCATGTCATCCGAACCACCATCCAGAGTTGCCCCGTCATTGGCAGCCACAGGCCAAGGATTGAAAGGGCCACAAAGACTAACCAGGCTGGGCCGAGGCACATGGGCTGGGGAAATCTTGCCCTGCTGCTGGCCGGGCTGGGCCTGTGCTGGGAGAACTGGAGGATTCAGTCAGCAGAGGCTGCCCCTGTGCCCCATTCACCAGAGCTACCGTCCATGGCTTCACCATAAGAACCGGAGGTCACTTGGGGAAAGGTCTCAACTTCCTCCCATCCCAGTTCCCTGCTGCCAAAAGCCTCCCAATGCCTCAGCTGGAGGGGCAAGGGGTGGCTTAGAGGATTATGGGGAACTGAGCTGCTTCCCCAGCTAGGTTTGGAGGTAGAACAGCTCTCACAGGGGGACTGAGAGGAATGGGGGCAGGAGCTTCATTTTACAATGGTGGGAGTGGGGTTGGAGGTCACTAGAGAGGAGACAAGAGTCCATCTGGGGGTTGGGTGAGGGACTCCATCCCTCAGATGTGCAGAGGGGCTGGGTGAAAATTTTGGTGGCCTCAGGTGCCTTTAGTACCCCTGGTTGCTGGGGGGTGTCCAAATCTCTGACGAATCCTTTTTCCCTTGCAGGAGGAGGATGTTACTGACAAAGTGATGGCCCAGCTCTTTTACATCCGGTGTCAGGTGTCCAAGGCACTACAGGGCCTGTGCCCCATGGGACACCCTTAAAGGCCCCCCCACTCGCCTGTCCAGCAGCTCAGACTCCCTGCTGCAGGTACTGCTCTGTCTCACTGTAAATTTGGGGGGGAGGGGCTAGTGGGAGTGGAGATAGAGCCCACAGCACTGAGAAACCCTCTCCCTTGTGGGTGAGGTGGGGCTTCCCTCTGCTCCCAAATCCCCTTTGTCTGGGCCATAGGTTCTCCCCATCCTCCTTTTTCTTGGCCGCACTCTCCCTGCCCGGCCTGACGCAGAAGGGCCCGTATGTCAGGGCCTGGGCCCATGTCCCCCACTGGAGCTCAGAAAGCTCTGCATTGCAGCAGGGGGAATGGCAGAGTGCCCCATCTGCAGCACTGTCTGACCTGGGGCTGCTATGGCAGAGCCCTCCCTGAGAATCCTGAGCGACAGCCACACCCACCAGTCGAGCTCCAGGCTAGGGGGAGGAGGGAGAGCTCCCTCCCAGCTACTCTGGGTCATGCCTGCCCCTGGCTGCTGTGGTTTGGAGCCGCTAATGAGGAGACCTGCTGGGCACAATCTGGGAGAGGGAACAGCAGCTCCCAAGATATACAGCAAGAGCCTCTTCTAATTTGCAGTTGGGTCAGAGGGGAAAGGCAGGGGGCAAAGCAGTGGTGGGTGGGATCACGTTCCCCAGCACATGGTCCCCCCTCCACTGCTGGGTGTGGAGCTGAATTGCACTGAGGCCCTTGGGCCTTTTCTGCTGTTCCCCCTCCCTCACAGGGGGCAGGGCAGGGCAGGAACCCTCCCCCCCCCGCAACCCATTTTTCCCCCTCCTAAGGGCAAGGGCAATTACTCCCTCTCCCTGCCCCTCAGTCCCTCCCCATGCCCATGCAGAGGAAGAATCTGACCTCAGGGAGCCAGAGCTAGAACACTACTTCCCTCTCAGCACCACGCCCCATCCCCGCCCCACGGAGCCAGGGGCAGGCTGGATATGGTCCCTGCCCCCTACGGCCTGCGTCTGGCCCACCCCGGAAAACAGGTTTGGTTTATTACAATGAAAACATCCATAGAATCAGGGTTTATCATTGTAACCCTTCTGCCCGTCTGAGTTGGCAGCAACAAGGGCCGGGTTCAGTATCTAGAGGTTCCTTTTCAATAACACAATGCAAAATCGACACGAGCCCCCACCCAGTGACCTGGGACAAGTACATACCACCCCCCTGGGCGCCTCTAAGAGGCAATACTTCCCCTCTCGCAAGCACGGAGTCTGAGTGTAGCAAAAGCCTTTTAATAAAGGAGGGAAACAATGCGACATTATGTTGGGGAAACACCACAAACAGGATTCATAACACAAACCATGAGCAAAAGACCCACCCCCAAGTAAGTTTGGCAGTGTCCTTTTCCCCTCAGGGTCTTGAGTCCAGCCACCCAACGTCACCCCACCCACAGTTTCTATCTTTGGTCAGTGCAGCCCTCAGAGTTCAGAAGTTCACCTTCAGAGTTTACCTCCCAGCCTGGGTGGAAGTGGGGGGAGGTATGGGGGCATCTTAGATGCTCTGCTGCTCAGGTTGATGGCCAATTGCCACACCTCTCCATGGGGTTCTGCTACAGTCTTCACCACCAGCCATCCTGCTAGCCGCTCACCAACTTGTCTTCAGGCCTCCCCCCACTTAACACAGCTCTCAGTGATTTCAGCTCTTAGTAACTTCAGCTCTTTAGTGATTTTAGCTGTTTTGAGGGTGGGGGGTCTTAGTGCTGGCACACTGAGAACCACTAGCCCAAAGTAGGTCTAATACTTAGACCTAAGAATCAATGATTTCAGCTCTGTAGCACCTAACAAGACTCCTAACAGAGCCAAAATTAGCTCTATTACACCATGGAGAGAGAAGGAATCAAAGTGGTGTTTGGGCCCTCAGAAGAGACCCACACTACCAGGCACACACATCTGTCCTAGCTCCTTTCTCAATTCACTGGGCTTTGGAACCCATGTCCCTTGCCTAGCGAGTGCTACTTAGTTGAGGGTGATTCCCTCCGTCATAAAATGCCAAGTACAGTTCTACTGTCCTTGATTCACATAACCAGGCTAACAACACTTTATTACTCCTGCCCCAATAACAAAGAGACTAGGGATCCCACAGCAGCCAAAGTGAACATTTGGGCAAGCAGTCCATCATGCTAGGCAGGGTGGGTGTGCCCATGCAAACGAGATCAGCCCCTGAAGTCCTTTTCCACAGCTCACCACCAGATGTCAGGGTAGAGCTCATTCTGACTCTGCTTACATCATCAATAGCCATTGCAATCTGGGAGACGTGGCCTGATGTGGAGCCCCTCCCCCGTGGTCGCTGCTCAGACGTTCCCATGGCCCGTGACACTCATGAGCTTATGAATGTCTGACCAATCCACCCACCTTGTAGCTGAACCCCTCCCAGCCATGAATGAAACTCCCCCCAAGCACCCTGGGGCAGGAAAGGATCCTCCCCATCTGACAGATGGGGACTAAGACACAGAGGAAGGGCTGTGACCCAGGTTACACAACCCTGGGTGTAGATCCGGGAACTGCAGGGGTCCCAGGCTAGTGCCTTCCCCCCAGGGACAGCTTCATTTTCTGCCCTATATTCTCCCCTCCTTTTGGGAGTCTCTGAGTGTGAAATGAACAGGAGCTAGGGATGGAGATGTGGTTCCTGGCACGTAGCCTGGGTGGGACCTCCCCCAGCCCTGGATCAGGCCAGGGACAGAGACAGAGACATTTTGTCATTGTGCTGTCCTTCTTTTATTCTTAGGAAGAGAGTCCCCAGGTGAGGGTTCATGGGGCTTGATCCCAGGTCTGCAAGGCTCCAGATGTGCAGTGCATGGGGGTACCAAGGCATCTAGGCAACAAGGCAGATCCTTGCCCTTCTGCTGAGCCAGTCCCCACTTTGATCCTGGTTCCTGCTTCCGTGCACCACCCTGCTCTGCCCTCCAGTTCCTGGCTATTGACTTGGCTTGACCCTCGTCTCCGGTATCTGGCTGCTGACCCTGGCATGACCCTTGGCTCTAGATCTTGACTACAAACTCTGGCTCAGTATTGTCCTTACCCTCCTCTAGTCTCGCTCCAGCCCCACCAATGACCTTCTCCAATCTTGCCTCCTCCTCCTGATCTTCCCCAAACCCTCAGACTCTGACTACCTGGCTTTGACCTTCCGCCTGTATCTGGACTCTGGCTTCATGTCGTCTTGGCTTTCCTTTGGACTCTGACCACCTGGCTTCGACCTCTGGCCTGCACCTGGACTCTGGCTCCGGTTCTGATTCTGGTTTGTCTATGGGCTCTGATCTTGGTTTTGACCTTGCCCTGTCCCCGGATCTTGATTCTAGCACCACCCTTTGCCTAGGTCCAACCCTACGCCTAACTGTGACCTACGCTCCAACCACTAGACCTAATTATCGGCGGCAGCACCTGACACCGGGTGGTGCAAATTTTTGCAGAAAGGCAGGCCCTCCGCACCTAAGTGGCCTGTGCACAAAAGGGGACACGTTACACCAGGTGTGAACAATGGCCTTGATATGTGAGCCTGGCCCTGTGGTGCCCCTACTGCAGTGTTTTGATGGGGATGACTGAAAATTCAGGGGTTTCCTTAACTAGCCTCTGCTGCTGGACCTACTCCATTATTCTTAGGTCTGACACCCCACATTCCTGATAAATACTAGGGCTATCATAGAATCATAGAATATCAGGGTTGGAAGAGACCTCAGGAGGTCATCTAGTCCAATTCCCTGCTCAAATGTGGATATCTTCAAAAGAAATGCAGACACATTGCCTCTGTGTCGAGACTAAGAATGCCCTATTGATCACCAACCTTGGCCGAAAGTTGCCTTTGGCCGTATTTACCCAATGTCTGAACCAGAACTGGTGGCTCTCCCTGCGTATAGTCAAGAAAAAACATCCAAAGGTTTATTTGCTACTCAGCATGTCCTATAGGGCTCCTGGCTCTCTTTGGAAAGGAGAAAGGCGGGAATCTGAACTTCTCTGTAGACTACCAGGCCCTGAACGAAGTGACAGTTTGGAATCCCTGCTTTTAATCCCAGAATCATTGGATCACATGAAATCTGATGGATATTCATCAAACTAGACCTCCAGGGACTTAGAATCTAATACTCATTTGGGTAGGGGACAGATTTGAGCGGAAAGACAGATTTCCAACATATTCTGGACGTTTTAAATATCTGGTTTTGCCATTTGGACGGACTAATGGCTCTGTGACCTTGCAACACATCATCAGTGATGGATTTGGGGACATTCTGGATCAATACATTGTCATCTATTTAGATGCCATACTTCTCCTATTGGAGAACCCAGAGCAGCATGCACACCACATCAGAGGTTGTGGCAGCATGGTATATATGCAAAACTGAAAAAGAATACCTTCCGCCAACCCTCCACGGAGTTTTTGGGGCACATCCTCTCCCCAGAAGGCGTTAAGATTGATCCAAATAAAATGGAAGCCATTCGCAACTGGGAGGCAGCTCGGAGTGCTCAAGAAGTGCAGCGCTTCCTAGTCTTCGCCAGTTTCTTCTACTGCTTCAGCCCAGGGTTCACAAAGCGAATAACTCCCATGATAGCTCTCCTCCACAAAATTGCCAAATTTGTTTGGTTGCCCCAGGCCCAAGAAGCCCTCAAACGGCTAAAAATGCCTTCACTGCTGCACCTATTCTGGCGCACCCCGATTCAATTGGAGCATTTCATCATGGAAGTGGATACACCTAATATGGCCATCGGGACTGTGTTTTTTCAGGCATGGCCCCAAGCACCTGTTGCACCCCCGTGCATAACACTCATGGAGGCTCACCCCCCTCCCCCAGACCAAAACTACGAGAGTCGTGATAATCTGTTGCTTCTAATTAAATCCTCATTTAAAGACTGGTGTCATTAGCTGAAGGGGGCTCGATACTCAGCACTAGTTTATACTGATCACAAACACATCCAGTATCTCTGCACAAGGCCAAAGCACTGAATGAGGGACAATTCAGCTTGATCTTATTCTTCTCCTGCTTCAATTTCAAGATTACTTAACTTATTGACCGGGAACCAAGAATGGGCAGGCCAACATCCTGTCCCATAATAGAGAATATAACCAAGAAGGGGAGAAAGCTAGCCAGGAATAGCCCTAGCTCCCTAAGCCCCACAACGTGCTTAATGCTGCCATATTTCAAGCTCTAATCATGCTAATTTGATCAGCCTCGCGGGATGACTCGTTGGCCAGGGTATGGGGGACCCCTCGGAGCAATGGAGCCAAGAATGAGAATAAACATTCCTTGTAGGACACAATAACATTAACTGAGGGCTTCATGTGTGTTCTGCCAGGATGTCCCCATTTGAAGGTACATCCGAACCAGAAGAACTCCCCTGCAGGGCGCTTTGGATGCCTCGATACCTACTGCCTAACCTCCTGCTTCGTTTAGTGCTGCCGGATGTGGGCTGAAATTCAGACTTATGTTCAGTCACGTGACTTTTGCGCTCGCACAAAGGCACCACACACCAGACTTCTTGGCACCCTTATGCTTCTGGAGACCCATTGCCATGGATTTCATTGTAGAACTCCCTGAATCAAATAGCCATATGGAAAAACTGACTATCATAGATCAACTGAGCAAGATGGCACATTTCATCCCCAGTCACCACATACGTTTGTCTGAGAGGACAGATCAGCTCCTAGAAACAAACGTCATCTCCCTGCATAGGCTTCCTAACCACATCACTTCTCATAAAGGGCCCTCAGTTCATTTCTTGTTTCTGGCGCTAAACTATCCGGCTACTAAACATCCACACCAATGCCTCCTGGGCATACTACCCACAGACGAATGGCAAGATGGCAAGCAATATTGCTCCAGTACTGGAGCAATATTTATGTTGCTTTTCTTAATTACAACCAAGAGAACTGCTCCCCCACCCTCCTATGCTACTCAGAATTTGCAAACCACAAACCCAATGGTACTTTTTTTTGCTATCTATAGATTTCCCTCCAATTTCATCCCACACTACCAATGGACTCTCCGAACTCGGCGGCTAGCCACCTGGTTCAATGAATCCACCACATTCAAGAATGTCCGTGGCAGCAGTTCCTGCCCCATTCCTTGACCTTCTGATCCCACCCTCCTCCACTGGCTGTAGGGAGCAAACTCTGGGTCTCTTCCCTCACCCTGGCACAATCCACCCCCAAAGTGTCCAAGCCCCTCGCCGACAATGGGATTGTCTTCCCCTCACCCCCTGTAGGGGAGGAAACTATTATCCCCATTTTACAGGCAGGGAATGAGGTGATGAAGTGACCTCTCTGAGGTCACACCTAAACCTGGGGTAGATCTGGGAACTGGGCTGGGTTCCACTCTATTGCCTTCCCCACAGGGGCATAGTCACTTCCTCCCCTTCATTCTCCCCTCCCCTCTTGACCCTTCTTCTATGGAGGTCTCTGAACAGAAAATGAGAAGGGTCTTCCTCCCCACTCTGTCTTCCAGGCTCTGGGAGCTGTCCATGCCTCCTACATCAATGGAGCCTGCAGCTGGCCCAGCTTGGGGAGCCATGACCTCATCCTGTCAAGCAAGAACAGCTGGTTCTCAGTGATGCTTAGATGGCAAATCACACACCTCTCACGGAGGTAGGAACCACTCACTCATCTCAGCAATTGCGGATGTTGGGACAAAGATCAAGTTCCTGGTACATAGCCTGGCTGAGAGCATCCCTTATCCTTGGATCCCAGCCCTGGGACTCAGATGTTGTTCTCATTGTGCTGTGGTAATTTTATTCCTAGAAAAAGCATTCTCAAAGGAGGTGTAATGATCCTGGACTCTATTGCCTGCAAGAAGCTTCAGACTGGAGCTCCAGCAGATTCCCCTGAAGAACACCACCCTGTCTTTCTGTGGTCAGGGTAGGGCTCTCCGTCCATCGTGGAGGTTAAGACCAGATGGGAGCTGATGGATTGACTTTGATATGCCACGTCCTTGTGTGGATGAGGGACCTACATCACAGAGATGGCCAGTAGCAGATGTACCACACATGGCCAGGAATGAGCTACACAACCTACAATGATAGGTAAGTATAACCATGGCCACCTATAGACACCACGGGCATTGGTGGGGATTGAACCAGGGCCCTCTAGGAGTGTAGGAGAGCTAAAGGGTCCGTCTGAAGGAATGAATAGAAAGGGGAGCCTGAGCTGAGGTTGCTGGGCCCTTCCCGGTAGTAGGGGATGCTGTGAGGAAAAGTGACAGTTAGATGGGAGTGGGAGGGGAGGAGGGGATGATTGAAGTGGAGATGTTGGCACAGATGGGTGTTTGTATAGGGAGCTTTTGAGGTGAGAAGACGTCTGAACTGGACATGGAAAAATGGCAGCCAGAGCCAGACTTGGGGAAGACAGCACCAGGAGAGGAAGATCATGTCAGCAGCTGCAGTTTGGATGGCCAGGAAGGGGAAACTAGGGGAGTCACCAGAACATGATCTGGGGTCTTGTCAGTAGGAAGAGCCTGGATACACTATCAAAGAAATCAGCTCCATTTTAACAGAGGGAGGGACAGAGATGGAGTGGTGAAGAGCTCCCTGAGACCTAGAAAGGAGGCTGATTGTGACTGTTCTGGTTCCAAGTCCTGTGCTTGGACCACACTCCCGTGCAACAGTCTGTAAATTAATGTCCCACCTGAACAACAACCAGCCAGCACATCCGCATCCTGGCCAGGAGTAGAAAACTGAGGATCTTGCAGGAGTTTCCTCAGGTCAGTGTCAACCAAGGCTGGTGGCCTGTTGGAGAGTCTGTCTGACGCATTTGGGAAGCAGCCTCTTTGAAATGGCTGCTCCACGTAAGGGCATGGGGGTTGCAAAACCCCTCCAATGCACAGAGCTCTGACTAACAAGGCTTGTGTTCTGTCACTAGAGTCCTGATGGCAGAGACCAGCCTGCTGCCCCTGTGGTCTGGACTATGGTGTTCTGTACTGAGGAACTGGTCCTTTCTTTGCAGGCTGAAATTGTTTGCAGCCCCTACTGTTGCTGTACCCTAGAGAAGGTGTATTTGTCTGGGGCTGAATTTGTGATACCAGGGCTAGATACTGCTGACCTTATTCACTGTTGTGACAGCTGTCAGTGGCAGTTCTGTGTGAGTGAGGTCTGCAGGAATAGGCCTCATCTGAATGGGTGATCTCTTACCAAGACAGAACCCTGTGGGCTGGACTGTACCCTGTGTGTGCAATTCCACTGGCCAGTGGAGATGCACAAGAATTTAGCTTTGGAGAGAAGGTTTGTCTAAACCTAATACCTTTGAGAGGCTTGGGTGGAAGGTGCTAGAGATGAGGAGACACTAATTCATGACCCCTCCCAGGCCTTCCAAGATCAGTCACTATTATCTCCATTATCTGGGGATCAGAGGGAAAGTGACTGGCTGTTAAGTCACACACAGCATCACTGACAGAAGCAGAAGCCAATCCCGGTACCAATCCAGCTCCACCCACTAGACCACACACCCTTCCAGAGCCACAGAACCCAGGAGCCCTGACTCTCAGACCTGTGCCTTACATCACAAGACCAAATCTCCTCCTGTTAAGGGAGCTGTAGAAGGGACCGTCTTCAGTGACCCCGTCCCCTACATTCCCACTGTCAGAGACCATTGCAATGGGTGACAAGTGAATGAGCAGAGAGCTCCCCTGTGGGAATCCTAGGGATGCACAGTTGGGTTTCATGGGGAAGGCCCCAGGAGCCATTGACAAAGTGTTCCACTGAGGAGATTTTCCTTCTCTAACAAAGGGTTTCTGTTCCCCCAGATCGTCGGCCACTTAGCAGAATGCGAGAGAGCCGAGTGGTGATGGGCTAGAGGAGTCACAGGAGTCACCATGGCTAAGACAACCCAGGCTAAGTTCCCTCTTGATTGCAAAGGGAATGTTGACTTGGGGAATCGGTTGCTGGTGCCTGTGTCCATAGACAGAGACTGAAATGTTTTCATGAGGCAACTCAATGGTACATGCAGCTCCATCCAAACAAGTGGCGAATGTATGTTAAAGAGCAAAGCTGGGACATCTGCGGAGCTGCTGCAGTCAAGTGTCCACAGCGAGAAGAGAGATGATGGGAAACTCGCTAAGATGGCTGGCAACAGCGCTGAGAAAAAGCAGTTTGGCAGCTAGTTCATTGGAAATAAATAGGAACTAAATATTGAGGGCTTTTTTCTGCCCAATGAAGTGTTTAAAGTGTGTCTCTTTACTATCGCTCTAACCTTTACAGTATCATTGTATAATTTAAGGCAGGGGGTGGGGCGGGGCGGGGCGGGGCGGGGGTGTCTAAATGTAATAAGTCACTTTTAGGAGCATGAAGTATCCGGTTCAATCTCTAACCACCTAATTCTACAACTTGAACTGAACCGAACAAATGCCTCAGGTGGTAGCAGTAGTAAGCTCCCAACCTCTTTGTGAACTATCTGCCAGGGAGGCATTCAGTACATATGGTCAGAGTGGCATGAGGTTCCCTTTGCAGAGCTGCCTGTTGACACTGCCCTTGCTGGGCAGCACATCAGGGTACTATGGACTGGGCAGGAGCAACATGCCTCCAAGCCTGCACAGCCTGAGGATTCAGAGAGCTCTGGTCCTGATCCCAAAGCTTCCTCAGAGCAACTGAGAAGCCAGACTGCACCTGGACTCTCTCTCTCTCCCTGTCCCAGCAGCAGAGAAGAAGCTGTTCGCACAGATGGCAAGTGCCATCTCCTGTGACACTCACATGTAGGTCACTGATGCATTTGTAGAGTCCAGGCTGAAGGCCACACACTCCTCTGGGCTCTGGGAAGCAGGAGGACTTGTGCTGCAATAAAT
>NW_020664409.1:5195473-5229904 GCF_002925995.2 Terrapene triunguis
GTGTATGGGGATGGAGCGGAAATCCTCCAGGGACATCTCCAGAAAGCTCTCCTTCATGTACTCCCAAAGCCTTTGCAAAAGGTTTCTGGGGAGGTCTGCCTTATCCCGTCCGCCATGGTAGGACACTTTACCACGCCAGGCCAGTAGCACGTAGTCTGGAATCATTGCATAACAAAGCATGGCAGCGTATGGTCCCGGTGTTTGCTGGCATGCAGACAACATCCATTCCTTATCGCTCTTTGTTATCCTCAGGAGAGTGATATCATTCACGGTCACCTGGTTGAAATGGGGCAATTTTATTAAGGGGACATTCAGAGGTGCCCCTTCCTGCTCTGCTGAACAGAAATATTCCCCGCTGTTAGCCACGCGGTGGGGGGGAGGGGTGAAGTGATCATCCCAGAGAATTGGGTGTGTGGGGGAGGGGAATTAGTTGAGTTTGTGCTGCATGTTAACCCTGAAACCACAGCCCCTCCTTTTACATTGCAAACCCATTTTAAATGGCCAACCCAACGGGTGCTTGGTATGGTTAATGAGAGCAGTACTGTTTGAAACCATCCCCACATGTTAAGAAGGTTAAAAAAGCCAAAAGACTGTGTCTTACCATGGCTGCCTGCAAGCTGAAATCTGTGGCCTGGCACTGCGTGAGTGATCTCTCACACCAAACCGGCAGGCCCTCAATATAAGAGGAAAAATGTGACCTTGTAACGAAAGCACATGTGCTGTGTAATGTGAACAGCAAAATTAAACGTGAAAGAGTGTACCCATTGTTCTCTAAAATGTGTCTTTTTTAACCACCTCTCCCTTCTCCTCCACCAGCTGCAAATCTTTCTCCTTCACAGAGGCTAGTGAAGATTCGAAACCGAAAGCGAAGGACGCGTGATGAAATGTTTACAGAACTACAGACTGCCTCCCACGCTGACAGAGCACAGCAGAATGCGTGGAGGCAGTCAATGACTGATTATAGAAAAGCCCAATATGAGCGAGAGGAGAGGTGGCGTGCTGAATCGCGGGCTGAAGATGAGAGGTGGCGTCAGCTTGCACACAGAAGGCAAGAGTCGATGCTCCGGCTGCTGGAGCATCAAACTGATATGCTCCAGCGTATGGTTGAGCTGCAGGAAAGGCAGCAGGAGCAGAGACCGCCGCTACAGCCCCTGTGTAACCAACAGCCCTCCTCCCCAAGCCCCATTGCCTCCTCACCCAGATGCCCAAGAACACGGTGGGGGGGCCTCCGGCCACCCAGTCACTCCACCCTAGATGATTTCCCGAGCAATAAGTGTTAAAGTTTTAAAGTTTTAAACTGCAGTGTGTCCTTTTCCTTCCCTCCTCCCCCACCCATCCCAGGCTACCTTTGCAATTATCCCCCTAGTTGTGTGATGAATTAATAAAGAATGCATGAATGTGAAGTAACAATGACTTTATTGCCTCTGCAAGTGGTGCTTGACGGGGGGAGGGTAGGGGAGGGTGGGGTGGTTGGTTTACAGGGAAGTAGAGTTAACCGGGTGGGTGGAGGGGCGGAGATTTCATCAAGGAGAAACAAACAGAAGTTTCACACCGTAGCCTGGCCAGTCACAAAACTGGTTTTCAAAGCTTCTCTGATGCGCACCGCGCCATGCTGTGCTCCTCTAACCGCCCTGGTGTCTGGCTGCGCGTAATCAGCGGCCAGGCGATTTGCCTCAACCTCCCACCCCGCCATAAATGTCTCCCCCTTACTCTCACAGATATTGTGGAGCGCACAGCAAGCAGCAATAACAATGGGGATATTCTTTTCGCTAAGGTCTGAGCGAGTCAGTAAGCTGCGCCAGCGCGCTTTTAAACGCCCAAATGCACATTCCACCACCATTCGGCACTTGCTCAGCCTGTAGTTGAACAGGTCCTGACTCCTGTCCAGGCTGCCTGTGTACAGCTTCATGAGCCATGGCATTAAGGGGTAGGCTGGGTCCCCAAGGATCACGATAGGCATTTCAACATCCCCAACGGTTATTTTCTGGTCCGGGAAGAAAGTCCCTTCCTCCAGCTTTCGAAACAGAACAGAGTGCCTGAAGACGCGAGCATCATGTACCCTTCCCGGCCAGCCCACGTTGATGTCGGTGAAACGTCCCTTGTGATCCACCAGGGCTTGCAGCAGCATTGAAAAGTACCCCTTGCGGTTTATGTACTCGGTGGCTTGGTGCTCCGGTGCCAAGATAGGGATGTGGGTTCCGTCTATCGCCCCACCACAGTTTGGGAATCCCATTGCAGCAAAGCCATCCACTATGGCCTGCACGTTTCCCAGAGTCACTACCCTTGATATCACCAGGTCTCTCATTGCCCTGGCAACTTGGATCACAGCAGCCCCCACAGTAGATTTGCCCACTCCAAATTGATTCCCGACTGACCGGTAGCTGTCTGGCGTTGCAAGATTCCACAGGGCTATCGCCACTCGCTTCTCAACTGTGAGGGCTGCTCTCATCCTGGTATTCTGGCGCTTCAGGGCAGGGGAAAGCAAGTCACAAAGTTCCATGAAAGTGCCCTTACGCATGCGAAAGTTTCGCAGCCACTGGGAATCGTCCCACACCTGCAGCACGATGCGGTCCCACCAGTCTGTGCTTGTTTCCCGGGCCCAGAATCGGCGTTCCACGGCATCAACCTGCCCCAGGAACACCATGATTTCCACATTGCTGGGGCCTGTGCCTTGTGAGAGGTCTAGGTCCATGTCCATTTCCTCATCACTCTCGTCGCCGCGCTGCAATCGCCTCCTCCTCGGCTGGTCCTGGTTTTGCTTTGGCATGTCCTGGCTCTGCATATACTCCAGGACAATGCGCGTGGTGTTCATAGTGCTCATAATTGCCGCGGTGATCTGAGCGGGCTCCATGATCCCAGTGCTAGCTATGGCGTCTGGTCTGAAAAAAGGCGCGAAACTAGTATCTGACGGACCAGGGGAAGGAGGGAGGGAGGGAGGGAGGGAGGGGCGAGTGACGACATGGCGTACAGGTACAGGGAATTAAAATCAAGAAAGGTGGCTTTGCATCAGGGAGAAACACAAACAACTGTCACACAGAATGGACCCCCCCCCAGAGATTTAACTCAAAAGCCTGGGTTTAGCAGGCTGTTGATTTGATGGAGGGAGGGGGGAAGCAAATGAATACAGAACAAATTTATTTTTTACATCTTAAGACGACGGTGCAGCATGACTGATAGCCCTCGGCATTTTCTGGGTGCTTGGCAGCAAATACTGGGCGCTTGGCAGTTAGCCTTCAGGCCTATTGCACGATCTGCTGCTCAGGGAAGACTCTGCTAACGTGCGATGAGCCAACAGGGCACGTGGCAGAAAATGGCATACTATGACTGATAACCATCATCATCAAGACAGTTCCATAGGACTGAGCATGTCTGCCCAGGTGCCCATGATTGATAGCCACTGCTGTACAACGACAACGGATGCCAGTCGTAATAAACCATCTACTGCCAAAAGGCAAAAGGCAAGGGGCTGGTGCAATGCAGCCCCACGGCTGCCGGCACCCAGATCGCCAATGAAGGCTACCCGTCATGCTGCACCGTCTACCGCCAAAAGGCAGTTAGCTGCTGCTGCTGTGTAGCAATGCAGTCCCACGTCTGCCAGCACCCAGATGACATATGGTGACGGTGAGCTGAGCTGAGCGGGCTCCATGCTTGCTGTGGTATGTTGTCTGCACAGGTAACCCAGGTAAAAAGGCGCAAATCTATTTTCTGCCGTTGCTCTGATGGAGGGGGAGGGGCCTGACGACATGTACCCAGAACCCCCCGCGACACTGTTTTGCATCATTCGGGCATTGGGATCTCAACCCAGAATTCCAATGGGCGGCAGAGACTGCGGGAACTGTGGGATAGCTACCCATAGTGCAATGCTCCGGAAGTCGATGCTAGCCTCGGTACTGTGGACGCGGTCCGCCGACTAGAGCACTTAGAGCATTTTATGTGGGGACACACAAAATCGGCTGTATACAACCGATTTCTATAAAACCGGCTTTTATTAATTCGATCTAATTTCGTAGTGTAGACATACCCTAAGGGGGGATATGATAGAGGTATATAAAATCATGAGTGGTGTGGAGAAAATGAATAAGGAAAAGTTTTCTTGTTCCCATAATATAAGAACTAGGGGTCACCAAATGAAATTAATGGGCAGCAGATTTAAAACAAATAAAAGGAAGTTCTTCTTCACACAGCGCACAGTCAACCTGTGGAACTCCTTGCCTGAGGAGGTTGTGAAGGCTAAGACTACAACAGGGTTTCAAAGAGAACTAGATAAATTCATGGAGGTTAAGTCTATTAATGGCTATTAGCCAGGATGGTTAAGGAATGGTGTCCCTAGCCTCTGTTTGTTAGAGGGTGGAGATGGATGGCAGGAGAGAGATCACTTGATCATTACCTGTTAGGTTCACTCCCTCTGGGGCACCTGGCATTGGCCACTGTCAGGAGACAGGATACTGGGTTGGATGGACCTTTGGTCTGACCCAGTATGGCCATTCTTATGTTAGATATTAGGAAATTTTTTGTAACCGTGAGGATAGTTAAGTACTGGAATAAGTTACCTGAGGAGGTTGTGGAATCCTTGTCACTGGAGGTTTTTAAGAACAAGTTAGACAAGCACCTGTCAGCGATGGCCTAGATACACTTACTGCTGCTGCATTGTGGGTGGGGCTGGACTAGATGACCTTTTGCGGTCCCTTCCAGACCTATGTTTCTATGATTCTATAAGTGCAATAGGGGATGCTATAGGGTGGTGGTAGTAAGCGAAATTAAATTAATATGTTGGATGTGAAGAATTTGAGGCACTGTTTATTTTGGACATGACCCTAAGGTTGGGGAAAGGATCTTTTCAGTTGCAGAATAGCTTTTCCACGTGATAAAAATACAGTACTCTAGGGCATACATTTTGTAATTGAAACATGGAATAAGGAAAATGGTAACAATGTATATTGTTTGACACTGGCAAGTGCACCTAAATTAATCCCGGCCCAGAAATTACCCTATTAGTGTGAAGTAAGAAGACAATCACAAGCAGTTATACTGTATAAGGAATAACTCACCTCACCTCATCCTTGCCCCTATGCCAGCCTCTTGGCATAAAAACGCCTCCAGTATGTAATTTGGAAATAGCTGAAGCCATGGGGCTGAAGGGCAGGAGAACATGAGGCTAAAGGGAAGGAGGACAAAAGGTTCCTTTCTGCAGTTGAATGATGCACCTTCTAACTCTGAGTCTGAATATAGATTAGTTTAAAATAGCAACTAGAATGACAAAATGTTCACTTTACTCTGCAAAGCTGCTTTTCACAACACTGTCCTCAAGTGAATGTGGAAAATATGCCAAGAAGATGTGTACGTGTTTTTAAACGAATTAAGCATTTGTATCTCACTTGTCTGTTTACACCTCTGCTAAAGTGGTGTGTACTGGTATAGTATTATATAAATCTGGATGTATTTCACATTCAGGCATACGTGCATAAATATTCATAAGCTAATTCATACATGAATAATTAACTTCCATTTATAGAATCCCAGTACATCACCCACTGCGCTTCACCTCATGCCTCTGAAGATCACATTAATACACTTTGGGCCAAATTCTGCATTGACTTACACTGTGTTATAGTCACCGTGGGCAAGACAGCACAAAATCTGGTCCCTCCTCTTACCTAATATCCTCCTAAAAGGGTATACAGTAAACCACAACTGCCAAAAAACATCCAGACAATGACTTCTGGCTGCCTGCTTGTTTTCAGCATCTTCTAATTTATTGAAAACTACGCACAAAGATGAAGGAGTAAATTCCATTTGATTGACATGATTCTTAGGTATATCTACATTGCAGCATGTGTAGACATGCCTGAGCTAGCTTTAATTCTAGCTAGCTTGAATACTGATAGCAGGGAAGCTGCAGCAGCACAGGCTTCAGCACAGATAGTACAAGCCCACTTGGTACCCTGGGCCGGGTGGCTAGCTCGTGCTGAAGTCCATGCTGCTGCAGCTTCACTGCTATTGGTACCTAAGCGACCTAGATTAAAGCTAATTTGGTATGTCTACATATTGCAACAATACCATGTTGTTGCAGTGTAGACATACCTTTATTTAGTTGCGGGATCCCAGGTGCTCAGACTCATGTCAGAGAGCATGTGGAAATGCAGGATGCTGAGAGTGAATCTCAAGTGAGATCACACAGAAATATTTTACAAAATGTGTGGGTTTACACCAGGGGTGAAAGTAACTTAAAGGATTTACCAGTACTCTGGAGTCCTGAGCAGGGGGTGTGGCCTCAACCGGAAGGGGCAGGGCCTTTAGAGCCCCCGGCCCTTTAAATCGAGATTTAAAGGGCCCCGGTCTCTGGCTGCGGTAGTGGCAGCTGGGAGCCCTGGGCCCTTTAAATCAGTGCTGGAGCTACCAGCTGCAGAGGTGGCTGGGAGCTCCGGGGCTCAGGGCCATTTAAAGGGCCCAGGGCTCCGGCCGCCACTACCACAGCAGAGCCCCGGGCCCTTTAAATTGCCAACGGAGCCCTGGGGGTCCCGGCTGCCACTGCTACCCCGGGGCTCTGGCAATGGTGCCCGGGGCTCCTGCTGCCGCTACCGCCCCGAGCCCTTTAAATCACCGCCTGAGCCCTGCTGCCGGAGCCCTGGGGTAGTGGCGGCAGGGCGCCGGCAGTGATTTAAAGGGCAAGGGGCTCCCAGCCACCACTACCGCAGCGGAGCCCCTGGCCCCTTAGATTGCCGCCTGGGGAAGCCGGTTCGGTACGGCGTACCGGCTCTTGCCAGTATGCCGTACCAGGGCATACCGGCTTACTTTCACCTCTGCTTTACACCCTTTTTTTTTTAACAGATTCCATGTACTTTAGTTCTGTTCTAGGGAAGGGAAAAAGTCTACAGGTGTTCTGCTTTATTTTGTGGCTGGGAGAGATGGGTGGTAGAGGAAACTAGAGGTTTGTTTGTTGCTAACGTGGATTATGGTAAGGAATTCAGGCTATATAAGTAATTAAGGGGTGGTACTGAGGGTGGAGAAGCTGGCAAGGCTAGACATTCTCCATGGCAGACCAACTTTTGCGGCACTCTGCCTCAGGATCTCAGTGCAGTAATCGGGAAAAGCGTCAGTGATGAGGGTGTTGTCACATATATTTTTTGTTTCATATTATTTGGGAGAACTTTTAAAAAAGTTGGAAAAGAGCAATAGAAGAGACTGGATCATCCTGGGAATGGGCCTGTACAAAGTTAACTCAGGAAACAGGATGGAAGTAGATTTAACTGACCCGCCCTTGGGCTGACAGCTAAAAGAGTGAGTCACTACTTCTGGAATTAAAGGAGACAATATCCCCTCACTAGCAGCTGTAGCAGACTCATTTAACCCCCATGTGCACTAGCCACTAGAGGGGAACAAAGACACACACTCTTCTAGAGTGAATTACGTAGGCATTTTATAGATTGCTCACCCTGAGAGAGCATTGTTGCTTTCAAAAACTGAAAGGAATGCAAAAGAAAACACAAATGATGATTCTAGGATCCTGAATGTTCTGGGGTTGTTTACAAAAAAAAGACTTGCCAGAACTTTTTGATCCCATTAGTATTATAGGATCTTCTGCTATAGAATCAATGTTTCCATTAATCCAATAGCCTGGCACCCACAATATGAGTACAGATGGTGTGGAAGGGAACACTGGATCCAATCAAGCAAAGGGCCCATCAGAGTAGGTGGGAAGAACTGTTTGGTTTTGTTTGCCAGTGAATAAAAATAGCCTATGTGTGGCCACCCAAGGTGGATAGTGGGTTATCAGTCAGAGTGGACCTGGATTATGAATGTCTCTTTACATGTAAAACTGGTGGTGATTAATTCTTTCTGTTGCTGAGCTGACCTGCTGTGGGATGACATAAAATTATTACCCATAGATTAAATGTGTGTACATTTTAATATTTTTTAAAATAAATATACTATTTATCCAGCCTGTGTTCTCCTTGAATCTGCTTTCTATTCAGTATAGAAAATACATGTGAAGTATGGATTGCTGTGCCACTCCAGACTAAGAACAAACAACAATACAGGTTCCCTGAGTTTATGCCTATTTAACCAGCTAAAATAAATGAAGGGCAACTTGTGCCCTCTTATCATAATGGGTTGATGATGATAATAATGAAGTTCAATTTCGAGGCTCAGGCCTGAAGACCCCGGGGATTGTTAACTGAAAATAATGAGAAACAAAATATAAACCCACATTCCTCCCAAGAGCATAAACAACCAGACAGCAGAAATCTGCAATCAGTGGCATTAGAAAAGAAACCAAATAGAGTTGGGCCTTGCCTAGGAGGAAGTCACAGATGCACTGTGGTGTATTTCCAGAGTGGAGGCATGCCAGAGTCGTGGGCTCTGCCATTTTTTCCCTTGTAATTCTAACATGGGGAAGGCAGCAGTTCCAACCCAATTAGTCTTAACACATTATGGAACAAGGCCAGAAAAGGTTCCCGGGCTTTGTGTGATCCTTTATTAATTAATAGTTTAATACAATCAGAGAGTTTAAGGCCAGAAGGAACCATCATATCATGCAGCCTGACTTCCTGTATATCACAGGCCAGCCACATCACCCTGCACCCACACGCTAAACCCAACAACTGAAATTAGAGTGAAGCGTTACAACCCACAGGAGACTGGACTATTATGTGCCACAGACAGAGAATAGGAGGGACCTTGAGTCACTTGCTGAACATCAGGTAACCAAAGGTAGGAAGGATTTTTCTCTATTGGAGTCTATAGATTTTCAGTGTAATTTTGGTAGGGCCTTATTTATTAATGTTATTACAATAGCACTCAGAGGCCCCAGCTGAGATCAGTACCCTGTTGTGCTGGGCACTGTACAAACACCTAATAAGAGACAGTCTCTGTGCTGAAAAATTTACAGTCTAAAGAGACAAGTCAGAGAGACACCAATAGAGTGACTCCTGATTGTTAGGCCATGACCCTATCCACTGATATGTACTAGAACAAGGCAAGTTCAGGACTGACAGTTAGGTTGCCCAGCACCTAGGCTGAGAGAGCTCAGGTGTGTCAGAGAGTTCCAGAAAGTAAGCGTACAACAAGCACTTTTTACTGACTAATTCATACCATGGCCTTGCTCTTCCAACAGGAGACGACTAACGC
Source organism: Terrapene triunguis (assembly GCF_002925995.2). NCBI lineage: Eukaryota > Metazoa > Chordata > Testudines > Emydidae > Terrapene > Terrapene triunguis. The sequence goes on from NW_020664409.1 coordinate 5,204,603, forward strand.
TATAGTAGATGTCCATTTAGACAATGAGGGAAGAAAACGATAGTTTGCCAAAATGACAGGGAGAGGGGGACATTCATGGGACCAGGGCTGGCTCCAGGCACCAGCGCAGAAAGCAGGTGCTTGGGGCGGCCAATGGAAAGGGGCGGTACGTTCGGGTCTTCGGCGGCAATTTGGCAGCGGGTCCCTCAGTCCCTCTCGGAAGGAAGGACCGGCCGCTGAATTGCCGCCGAAGAATGAAGCGGCGCGGTAGAGCTGCCGCCGAAGTGCTGCCAATCGCGGCTTTATCTTTTTTTTCTTTTCTTTTTTTTTTCTTCGCCACTTGGGGCGGCAAAAAAGCTGGAGCCAGCCCTGCATGGGACACACTGCTTTATATGGACTGACATGAACCCACATTCAGAGACAAAAAACACCAAACAAGTATCTTTGTGAACTGGGACTAGGTTGAACAGATTTATAATTGAATTAGACTCTGCTTCTGAAAAAGGGCCTCCATCCTAGTATGGAAATGCAAATCAGTTCATAGGGACCAAGTTCAGGGGTCTTGCCCAATGATCTACACCACCCTAGTGCGAACAAATAACTATACATGCTTTTTGATATTAGTTTATTGTGAGCCAGTCAGTACCTCCACCAGCAGATGGAGCTCTTTGACTATAGTGAAAACAGACACATAAGGTGCAGCCTAGGCTGCTACACTTCACTTGCCTTTCAGGGGGGTAATACGCCTACCCCAATCTTTTGTGAAATAACATATAAGCAGAATGGTTCATCAACATTTTAGTGAGTCTTGGTTTGCAAAGCTGCTTGTTTTAATGTAGCTTCATTGATCACAGAAACACCATTATCACAGGTATTTTCACTTTAAACTTAATTGGAAAAAATTTCTGTGATTTTAATGAAAGATAACTTTCATTTTTTGATTTATTTAGCTTATTAGCTAATTTGGCTCACACACGGTGTACAAAGTACCAGAGTACCATAGTTAACAACCTATTTAACTTAACACAACATATTCTCCTCCTCCCACCTCTCCCAGCCGCCTTAGTACAATGGTTCAGAAGCACTGGAAGTTCTATGGGTAACAAGTAAATTAGCATAGCATTTCTTTTCACACTGATCTCTCTTTATCAAAGTGATGGAAAAGCTGAATACTTACTTGGATAGATAAGTTCCTACCTACAGGCTACACTATGCAACTTTAATAGATAATTACAGAATGTAGCAGGAAAAATTACTCTACCCAGTAATGCAAATTGGAACAAGGTTTTATTATATTTTAATGTTTGTTCATTGATAATATCACATAATAATATGAATCCTCAAGGGAACAGCCCTCTAAATAGTAGGAAATAAAGATTTGTATAACTATAGCTTGGTACACGTCTGTCCAAGATGTAAAGTACCACAAACCCTCTCACTGTATTTGCATCTGTTCTTCCAGGGGGGAAAAGGAATAAGAAGGGATTATTACTACTACATGGTTTAAAGGTAAAAATACAGGTAAAGTAAATTTTGGTCTACTTGGGCCTGATTCTGAAAAGTGCTGAACACTTGCAGCACATATTTAAGTTAATGGGATAATCTCTCAAGATCAGGTCCTTTGTATGACATTTACAGTTTAATGTTATAGGCCCGGAATCCTTACCAGCAACACTTTAAACTGAAGAAAAACTATTAGAGTTTACGTCTCAAGATCTAAAATGAACCTTCTTCCCCATCATCTTATCTGCAGTAAGTATCATAATAATATTACACTAGCACTTCTTAAAAATATGCAGAATCCAAAACGTTTCTTATGGCATTGATATTTTAAAAGTTTTAGGACATTTTGAATTAAAATCTGAAGGCTTGCCTTGGAATTCACTTTTGTTGTAAACAAACGTAGTCTGAGGATTTCAGTGGTGATATTGCAAGACATCATACCGCAATGGTGTCTACTCTTTTCAGCCTGAGCAACACACACATTGCTTCAAAAAACTTAGTCAGCACTTTGGGGCAGATTCTCTGCCCTGTTCTGTTCCCTTTGCACCACTTAAAGAGAAACCATCCACAAGTTGCCTACTGGGAAATACCCTGGCTTGCAGGAGTTCCCACTGGACATAGAAGTGGTGTAGCCAACTCCTATGGTTCCCTTCCCACAGCTCTTTGTGCAGGGGACAGGGAATAGCTAAAGTGTAGTATGCTCTGGCAAGCCATAATCAGTAGGTGATCTTTTGGGGACCATAGCCAGCTTGTGCAAACTGGAGCTGCCCCTAGGCTCCTCAACCTGCTAAATGATCCACACACGTGGACCACACCATTGTCTTCATTGGGTCTCCACACAGGCTTAAATCTCCATATGTGGATTGCTTTCCAGCACAGGGACATGAGTAGATACCTTAGTCACTGATGCACCCATTCAATGGGTCCTCTATTAGTCCTTTGTGCTATTAATGTCACTATAGCCACCACCATCATTGTTTTGGGGTGAAGACTGGAAGCAGAAACTCAGCACTAACTCTACAAGACATGCATAGCATTTAATATAATATTCAACCTGCCTTTTTATAATAGGATGATCAAAGCTACATTTAGGGGCATATCTACACTGCCTTGCAGTTTGGACTAAGTGGGGGTAGTACTGTATCTCCTCTATGTGGACACTGTGGGTGCAAGCTTAAAGGTCTTGAGTTTGCACTAAAATAGACCTCTTCACTCTGTCATAGTCTGAACTGTGTCTGCAGGGCAATGTAGACATGCCCTAAGACTCCATATGATGCTTTATTTATTCATCTTATAGAGGGCTAGAATACTTTTCTCTAATTTATATTTGATATTTCTATTTATGTCTTCTGGAATTTTATTTGCTTCTTCTCCCTGCCAACTGCTAAGCTCTGTGCTGAGGGAGTTGTAGCCACGTGTATCTTTATTTCTTTCTCCTGCTTAGCTTATAGTAGTTTACAACATCCTACACTATATTCCCTCCTTAATTTTTATCTATATCGTAATAATCTTGCATTTTTGTCTATACTCTGGTGACCTCCTAAATAGATCCTTTATGTTCTCTCAGTGTAGCAACTTGAACTGGTGCCTTTAGCTGGTACTTGGTAATTTACTCAGTGCATGCTACAGTTAAGGTTGGAAACTGGTTTGTTATCACTCCTTGCTTTCATTCCCTCGTCACTTTCTGGAAAATTCTCTTTTCAGCTAGAATTTTCTATGCTTGATCTCAAACGAAGGACCCAGTCCTTGCCCCTAAGAATTTACCATCTAAAAAGATAACAAATACAAAACAACCCAAAGGAAGAAAGGGGGGGGAATACAAAATACAATTTTGTAGATTTAAACATAATTGTATATTTCCTCATTCTTGCTATACCCTTCTCCCTCTTTCCTTCTCTCTCGCTTCTCCTTCCCAGGCATCTGTGCCATGATCTTAAAATGTCAAAGGCGGTTTGATGGGTTAATTAAGGGGTGTCTGAATCTCCTCAGTGGTGTCACTTGTTCCTGGAGTCTCAGCCTCTAAACCCTGTTTCTATCCTATGTTCCCCCCAGCCTCCATCCATTCACATAGAGCTTCTCCACGCTGGCTGCATTATCTTACTTTCCAGGGAAAGCATATGCCTTAAAGGGGCCACATCCTTGGGAGATGGTGGTGGTGAGGATCTTGCCCCATGTGGTGCCCTCGGGCAAGAGGGGGCCTGTAGGCACACTGTTACCCATGTCGTCCAGACCTGTGAGAAAGCAGATGGGTGCTTAGTTGTTCTACCATTTCAATAGCTCCCATTTTTTCCATAAAATTAAGCTCAGTTTTTACATGATCTTCTAAGGCAGAGTCTCGCCACTGTGGGGTCACAACCCCCAGCATGAGCACGAAAGGCAAACGGGGAGGTTGCTAAGCATTGAAAATGTTATTACAATCTAAAGCAAATGAAATCTTGGTCCCCTGCTCTCCCTTGTCCTTCAAGCTCAAGTATTCTCTGTGAACCTGTCAAAACACATCACAAATTATGTAAGCTTACCATTGTTCTCTTTATTGTAGAAACTTACCTGGCCTCTGTCACAGGGTGGCTATTCTTTAAGGGGAGTCTCACCTGTGGCCAGGGCTGGATTTATGCCTTATGTGCCCCTAGGCACAGCATCTTCAGTGCCCCCTCCCCCACCTACAGCCAAGTTCCCCCCCCCCCCCACTGGCTGAGACTGGTCCAGCTTCTGCACCAGTCCCAGGTGGCTCAGCTCCAGGGAGGCAGGCACCAGAAGTGGGTTCGTGGGAAAAGCAGCTGCCTTTCACTCCCCCAAAGGGGCGGGGGAAGGGAAAAGAAAGGGCGGGGGGAAGAAAGTCCACCCCCCTCCCCCGACCCTGGGATGCGGAGCAGGGGAGAGCTGCCCCGGCAAGACTTTGAGTGATGCTGGCTCTGGAGAGTCCGTCTCTGGCTCTTGCCACTGGGACAGCAATCCCCCAGCCCCCTCCCCTTCCCAGCAGCTGCAAGTAGCATGAGCCAGCAGGTTAGAGCCTGGCTAAACAGAACAGATGGGGGGGGCGGCCGACCCAGAGCAGCTCCCGTTCCCAAAGCCCCTTCGCAATCCAACTCCTGTCCCCAGACCGAGGGGTGCCGGGCAGGGCTGGTGCAAGGAAGTTTCGCCTAGGGCGCGAAACTTCCACCTTGCGCCCCCCCCCAACCCTGCGGCAGCTCCCAGTCCCCCCTCCACCCTGAGGCGCCCCCCCCTCCCACGGCAGCTCCCCACCCCAGCTCACCCCTGCTTCGCCTCCTCCCCGAGCACACTGCCCCGCTCTAATTCTCCTCCCCTCCCAGGCTTGCGGCGCCAAACAGCTGATTGGCACTGCAAGCCTGGGAGGTGGGAGAAGTGGAGCGGCGACCGCGCGCTCGGGGAGGGGGCATAGCAGAGATGAGCTGGGGTGGGGAGCTGCCACACGGCTCCCCGGGGGGTGGGGAGCTGTCACGTGGGGGGGTGCCTCAGGGCAGGGGGGTGGAGCTGCCGCAGGGCTCCCTACCCCAGCTCACCTCTGCTACGCCCCCTCCCCGAGCACGCCGCCCCCGCCGGCAATGACAATAATTGCATGGAGTGGCCGCTGCGCTGGGAGAGGGAGTCTGAGCCGCACGTGTCAGCGCGTCGCCAGCAGCCCAGCCTAGGAACGCTGTAAAAAAAAATTGGGGGCACCGCTTTTTGGTGCTCCCAAATCTTGGTGCCCTAGGCAACCACCTAGTTTGCTTTAATGGTAGCACCAGCCCTGGTGCCGGGGCAAGCGGGACTCAGCATCTGGCCTTATGAGGGGGGAGGAAGCTCTGACCGGGGGGCCCCCCATGCACCCAGCTCCAGGAGGAGATGCCACTTTCCAGCGTGCATGGCCCCCGGCACCCCATGAGCGCTCCTACCTTGTTGATCTCCTGGCGGGGGAGAGAAGCCCTTGGTGGGCAGGGGGCAGAGAGGAGCCAGCAGGCAGGCGGGAGTTTCTTCTGCTTCCCTTTTTTTTTATTTTTTGAATTTCCCGCTCTTGCTGCTGATTCGTTGGCGCCCCTAGAATGCCAGCACCACTAGGCATGTGCCTACTGTGCCTAATTGGAAATCCAGCCCTGCCTGTGACACAGTTAACTTGCTTCCCCGGGGGAGAGGGGGGAGAATGGGTCAGGTGACCCAATCAGGCCTCTGGGATAAATAAGGGAGAGGGCTGGGTAGTGAGAGAGAAGGAATGACTGTAGAGAAGGAAGCAAGACCTGGGAGTTGCTGCTCCTGAAAGAGCCGGAGGCCCCAAAGGATTGCAGGAGAGACTGAAAAGAGCCTGGGAAGGGCTGAAAGCTACCAGGCCCTGGGAAGGAGGGCTATGAGACTGTGTCAAGGGGTGGAATCGTGTTTGGACTATCACACAGGCCCCAGGAAGGAGCACTGTGGGACTCCTGAAGTAGTGAGATGAAGGGCTGGGGCAGTGGCTAAAGGGTTTGTAGCTAGTAAAAGACTGAATAAATAACATCCCGTGAAAGGGAACTGTAGTGGAAGGATTGTGATCCTAGAGTCAATTATTGCAAAGCACCTGGGGAGGAAGCCTGCAGGGCTATCCCAGGCCACAAAGGGGCACTCCAAGGCCCCATTACTATAGTATGTTTTAAGCACCTCATACAGTCTGTAATGTAGTTATCCTCATAACACCTCTGTGAGGTAGGGAAGTGCTATTGCCCCCATTTTACAGATGAGAAGTGAGATGACTGACTTATCCAGGCTCACCCAAGAAGTCTGTGGCAGAGCATGCAATTGAACCCTGGTCTCCTCAGTCCCAGGCTAGCAGCCTAACAACTGAACCATATGTCTTCTCCGTACCACACTCATCACTGATACTTTTTTTTTTTTTTTAACTCTTTTACAATAAATGTAAGGTAGTTGTGAATATTTTTGACCTTGAATAAGGGGTTGCCAACATGGAAAAATTAGGAAACACTGTTCTAAGATGAATGGAATTCTCTTTGGTGGACCGATCTCTGGAGTTGCCGATTTGATATTTCAGTATGATATTCTCCTTCCAGACATCATTGGCCTCGAAAGACATCTGAGAATTCGCCCAATGTGCTGTCTCTGCTCTCGGTACGTATTCTGTAGATTTTACAGCAAGTAGCTTTTAAACTAGCTTCTTGACTTTGCAGGTTTTTAAATTCCTAATTCATATGGCACATGGTGGCATATTTCATCAAATGCTGAACAATTTCTTGGCTTATGTTCTTGACCACATTTTGCGCACAGGCATTTTTGCCAGTCAGAGACCCATTTTATTTCTATTTTGATTGTCATTTTCATTTCCTTCATTTCTGTTTTTCTCTTCTGACATGAAAGATGGACTAGCTGCCCATCCTGTACCAGGCCACTTAGAATCTGAATCTTCATTTTAGTAATTTCACTGGTTGGATATCTGTGCTTCAGGTTAAAGTTAAATCCTATTCTTACAGCAATCTCTACCTACATGATCACTTTGTGTGCTGTCTATGAGCATATCTCTTATTAAAGAATCACATATTCACACAAATACATGTTTGAATTTTTAAGCTTTGAGTCCCTGAGCCTGCAGATAGTTATGCACATGCTTAACTTTACCCACATGAATGGACCCACTGTTAAACACATGTATTCCTGTTTGTACATTTAGGGGGCCAAAAAATGAATATCCCTCAAAAGTAGAGATGGCTGGATTTCTTGGAACAAAAAATGTAAATTGCCCCTCCTGCCACAGTTTTACAGAATTTTTTGCATTTCAGTTTTTTACAATTTTTTTCCAGTTTTGAAAACTTTTGTTGCAATCTTGAAATGAAAAGAATTGGCGTGGATCAGCAAAATGCTGGGTATTTTGTTTTCTCTTTTTTATATTGGTCCTGTGTGAGGCCGTGATCCTACAATCAGTCATAACCATGCTTAAATTTTAGCACTAGAGCAGTCAGTGGCATTATTCAGATACATAAAGTTGAGAATGTGAGATTGAAGGATTGGGGTCTAATTTTTGTATGGCAAGCATAATTCTGTGGCATGTGTGGTTTATTTTAAACTAGAACATTCTGTTTTCAAAATTTTCACATTCCATTCAAAAAAATTCACAGAAATTTGGCAATCAAAAAACAGACTGTTACAAAACACAACAGGATGAAAAATATTTTGAATTTCTGAAATTTCTGCTGGATTTTTTTCCTCAGTTTTTTTGACCAGCTCTTCCTACAAGTTTAACATGTTTCTGGGATAACAGAACCCCTCAAAACTTATCCCCCGCCTCTGTCCAAATCTCTTTATCTCCTCCTCCCTTTTCCCCGCTTCACTTCATGTAGAAGCATTCTATATCTGCAAGACTTCAGGGCCTGCCATATGGAGAAAAATCATAGACTGCATTTTAGGAGTAAAATGGGAGTTTTGCCATTGACTTCAGTGGGGCCAGGATTTCACTCTAGCTGCTTTCTGTACAGCTTCTATGGCAAAGAGAAACATTCAAACTGTTGGCTAAAATGACCTTGTCTTTCTATGTTTATTCCTCACAATGCCAGTTAAGTTGAAGGAAGGAATTGTTCTGCCTTCAGTCTGACAAAACTTGTGACTCTATTCAGTAAGCATTGAGTTTGTCTGATCTTGCAGCCTTGACAAACTGTAAATTTGACTAATTGACTAATTCTACTGGAAAGCCCATGAAGCATGCAGTATTTGGAAACATATACAAGCTGTAAGTCATTTACCTTTTTGTACTTTTCATGGTCTCTTCTGTATGAAAATGAATAATGAAATTATTCACAGTAAGCATTGAAGGGCAGGCTGTAGAGAAGATGCAGCATATTTGTTAACTGCCTTCAGCATTAGGGCTGGTCCAAAATTTTCCACTGAAACTATTTTTCAGTGGAAAATTAGGGTTTTGACTCAATGAAATTTTTTTCACAAAAAGTGTCTGCTTTCTGCAGATCACCTGAAAACCAGAAACATTTTTTTCTGAAACGCTGCCATGGTGCCTAATGGGAGTTGTAGTTTAGATGCTCCATGTTCCTACTCACCTCTATGGACCAGGTTCTGCAGGCAGATAATGTCTCCTGTGAGGCATGGCAGTGGCTCTGCAAGAGGGGCATCATGGGAGGTGTAGTCCAGCCAAGGAGCCCAGTCCATGCAGGAGAATGAGGGCATGAGGTAACTGAAACACTGCTCCTATTAAGCCTGGTGGCAGAATTTCAGAATTGAATGTTGGGGATTTTGGACAAAAATCTTCAGTTTGTGCTTTAAAAAAATTTCCATTGAAACTCCTCCTCTCTCATATTTCCAACCAGCTCCACTCAACTCTTATTCAACAGCTCAGTCTGCTCGGGTTTCTGGAAACTTGAAATCTACAGTGGGCATTTTCAGTGGCTTAATGCAGGTATTAACCACCCTACTTCTAGTAGTGTGGTATTCATCTTTATACTAGTCTAGGTGTCGTATCTTTCAACTTAATTTTTGAAATAAAACCCAATCTATAACTGCTGTGATGACATGCCAAACATTACTGAGGTTTCCAAAATGTATTAATGAAATGTGTATTGTAGGCATCATGCTTTATTTGGGTATACTTCCTGCTGGGTGTATATATATTCAGCCCCTAAATGAAAGTAAAACTGAATGAACAAATCCAAATTACAGAGGTGCAGAGTTCTATTATTTCAGCTACAAGCCTGGAGCAGTGGAAAAATACTCACCTCAGCTGCATATTTGCCAAGTTTTCTTAACTAGTTGCCATCGAATTTGCCTACATTGTATTTATTGTGACAAGTGTGACATTCTATACCTCAGAGGAGCATCCTGGAACCCCCATATTCCTCATTTTTATATAATCGTGATCTTACCTTACAAGGCATGGTTTATATGTATTGGGGGAAGGTTATGATCTTCTGAAAGTCATTTCTCTATCCATAGATGTATATCATTAATGCATATGAAGTTATGAGAATTGTGTTGTATGGTTGTCACTAAAACATGCTGTAAGTTGGGGAATCAGCCAGATATTAGCTCCCCAGAGGCAACAGCAAGGAAAGTAACCAACAACCGGGCGGTGTGTCAATCAACCCATCAACAACCATTGTCCAGCAAGGGAGCTACCATGCAATGACTCACCTGCATGAAGCCACACCAAGGGAATTGCTCAACCTTGCCTGGAGTCTCAGCAGTGCCCCAGAAATGCCTGGACTTGTGTTCCCCAAGCACATGGGACTGAGGTTATAAAACAGACACAGTGGCCCCATGCAGGGCCTTTCTCCTGCCCCCAGCTATGCTGCAAGCAACAAAGACACTGAGAAGAAGACTGAAGACTCCAACAGAGGAGACTGGCCCAGATTTAAGGGACCAAATCTGTATATTAAGGACTGCAATATCCAGAGGGGTGAGAAACTGCTTAGTCTAATTACTGCCCCGTCTAATAGGGTTGAGAGTTTAGACTGTGTGGTTATATTTTCTTTTCTTTTGGTAACCAACCCTGACGTTTTGCCTATCACTTAATATCATTTAAAATCTATCTTTTATAGTCAATAAATTTGTTTAACTGTTTATCTTTACCAGTGAGTTTGTATGAAGTGTGTGCCAAATCTACTTAGGTTTTGCAAAGGCTGGTGTATATCCACTTTCCATTGATGAAGTGGTGAACCAATTAATAAATTTGCACTACTCATCTTGAGCAGTGCAAGACGGTATATTCCTGAGGTACAGTGCTGGGAGCTGGCGGGATTTGGCTCTGGTGCCTTTCTTGGTGATTCATGAGTGGCTCTGGGAGCATCCATGCATTATAGCTGGGTGTGGGGCTCTACATGCTGTTGTGATGAGTGATCACGGCACCTGGAGCGGTTTGCTGCTGGTCACTAGCAAAGTATTGTGAGAGACAGCCCAGGCTGGAGAGAGTTAAGGGGGCACAGCAGTCCCACAGTCCAAGGCTGCACCCCAGGGATCCTGTCACAACAAGAATCAAAGAAATGTAGGGCTGGAAGGGATCTCAAGAACTCATCTAGTCCACCATCCTCCTCCACCCTGTGCTTTATCTGGTTCTGGTGATGAAAACTGGTTACTGGGACCAGTACCATCAGATTCCCCACATACTGGAAAAAATCCCTGATCCATGGGGTTAAGGCAGCCAAAGTTGGTCAGACGTGATGCTGGCCTAACCCCATGTAACATTGGCTATGAAACCGATGTACCTTAACTGCATCAGCCTGAGGAGCCACTTGCTCAGGGGAAATTTGACTCCCATTGCACTTTACAAGCTACAATTTAGTTTCCACTGAAATGGAACAATCAGTGGGAGTCAGAGAACATCGTCCAGGTACTATGTGTGCTGAACAACAACGAAGGGAGATTTTAGCCAAGGAGACCGATGTGAGTTTAAACCTTGAATCCTTCCAAAATATCAGCCATACCAGGTCTGGTCTTCATTGGTTTTGTTAGAGAACTTCTTGGAGGTCTTTGAGGATGTGCATTTTGAGCTCTCACATCTTAACTGAAGGGACATTGGGGTTGGATCTACATAAGACATTTTTTCTCCCAAGAGTTGATTAGACATTGGAGTTAAATTGATACTAACAAAAACAAGCCAAAGACAGATTTTGAGAGTTTGACTAAAATCCCTCCTTTTTCTCAATAACTTGCAGTTTCAGTGATGTCATAATGTTATTAGTTGTCCAGTGCTCTGTAGAGTCTTCCAGCAGAGATAAACATAAAACCTGAAATTCAGGTTTTAACTTTATTTTTATATTAAATATAAACATGTCCCTCCCAAATTTCTAATGTAAATGTAACCACACACACTAGGAGCGAGTGGGTCTTTGTCCCCCTCTACTGGCTGGTCTACCTAAGAGGAAGATGAGTCTGCTTCTGCTTCAAGCTATGGGACCTAGTATTAGGAAGCCAGGCCAGCAGGCACAGAGCTAGTCTCGAGGCAACCCATAAGTGCAGCTGGCCTGAAACAGGATGCCAGATCGGCAATGCCACCTGATTGGCTGGAGGGGCCAGCAGGCTGGTTCTGAAGCTAGCAGCAGCAGATTGCTGACTGGTCAATGCTCACACCCACCACTGACTATGCGTGTGTTGCCTTGTTCCTGCTGTCTGTGCCTTGCTCCCCTTGGTCCTGCCTGAGACCCCCACCTTGCCTGTTACCCTGCTTGCTCTAAGTGATTCTGGCTTGATCCTTGGCTCTGGCTTCTGACCACTACCTCCGACTTGACGCTCTGCTCTGGTACCCAGTTCCTGACCTCTAGCTTTACCCTTGGCGCAGGTTTGAGACAACGGTTTCCAGCTCTGACCCTAGCCCTTAGTTTTTAAAGCCCGGTCCCCAGTGCTGTCTCCAACCGCTAGCCTTGACATCCACTCCAACCACTAGGCTATACTGCCCACAGCGTGGTTGCCTGAAACATAGTTCTTTAAGGATAGCTCTAGAGGCTCATTCTTTTGGCACTGTAGGTCCTGGGTTCAGATCCTGCCATTGGCCCAGGCAGGGCCAGTTACATAAACAACAAGCAGATAAAACAAACCTTGATTCAATAAAAAAGAGCAAAGCAGGCCACAAGCCCTTTATCTTCCTTTGAAAGTGACCTTTAAGGCTAAATCTTATTCAACTCAATATCTGTTAACAGAGGAGTTAAACTATTTTGAAGAGCGAACGAGAGCACTAGAAAGATATCCACATAAGTGTCCAACAGGAGTAACCCTACGGAGATTAGGCCCCACAGGTTGAAAATTTTATTTAATCAGCCTATTGGCTGTGAGTTCAGTTCATTTACGGATGAACATTGTTGGGGGACTGCCTATCAAACAGATTGAACTTGTACTCTGTTTGTAGTGGCAAAGGCACAATAGCCCAGGGCAAAGTTCCCACTCAGCTCTGTGCTTTATCTCAGGCTGGGATAATGACAGTGTTTGAGAAGAGAATCAGGAATGAAAGCACCCCTCAGAAAAACTGAATCTAAGAAAAGAAAAGCGTTTACAGCACATATATCTAAAATTTGATCCTTCATTGCTAAAAGTACCACACCCTTATTCATGCACAGAGTACAGTACATCGGAAGTCCTATCGTATGAATCACATGAAGGCAATCTGATGTAAGCTGCAGTTATGTATTAGGTACAGTGTGGTATTACAAACACTGCTGAGATATTCCAGTGTTACTTATTTTCAGATTGCTCTGATATTGATGCATTCCCTTTCATGTTCTGTGTTTCTGTGACCTATTTTTGATGAGTTTCACATCTGCTTTAGCAGCTCTTTGACAACCAGAAAACAGAACTGTTTACTGAGTTCACAGCTGCTGCTAATGCTGAGGAACTAGCCAGAAATGACTGTTTTCTTGGTTAGCTCATCCTGTTGAATGAAACTCTCTACAGGGTTTATTGCAAGTTTGTTTCAACTGGAGCAGTATCAAAAGTCCCCACGACTGGAATTCTCATACTTCAGCCTTCTTAGAAACTCGGAGACATACATATGCTCACTTATTCCAGAAATCTTTCATATTTTTCATGGTCTCACTACACCAGACTTTTCACAGATTGTCTGTATCACACCCATTCCAAAAATTGGTGGCCTGTCATAAATGCATCACAGATAAAATAACTGCTGTCATTCACTGATACCAATGTATAGTTATAGGTTCACACTTTAAGACACTATACGGAAACAGTCCTGTTTATCCAGTTTAAGGAAAACCATTGCTTAGGCATTTTCCATTGCACTGTTTTATTGTGGTAACCAATTTACCCTCTTATTAGCATTATTTTGTACACAAAGGAGGTTGAGTTGCTGGGAACATATGTTAATGCTGGTATTGCTTTTTCTTTCCTTGGCTTAGCTGCAGTGTTTTCTGTAATCATTTTGCTCGTCCTGAATTTGTTTAAAAAACAAATTTTGCAATATGGCTGTGTCCTTTAAGTCTGAGATGGTAGTTCTGAAGTGTCTGAGTCCTTATGAGCAGTCTGGTAGTTTAGCACATTTTGGTCTGTGGATTATTCACTCATGGAACATTTGTTTCTGCTGATCAATTAGATATTGGATCTTTTTGACTTGGGTGGATGGAGTTGAAATGCTTAAAATGTTGAACTCTCATATTTGTTTTGTATATACAGTATTGATTAACAACAAATAATTGTAATGAGCTACTAGTATCTATGTGTACTATTGGATAAAACTAGAGCTGCTTATTGGCCTCGGCTGCTAACTGCTCTAGCAGTAGAAGCCTGTGCTTTGGAGAATCTGGAATCTATGCCTCCTGTCACCATAATTCCAAATGGCTGTGCTGTGCAGCATAACGACAATTGTGAAGTCTAAAGTGGGCACATTTGTTGCAACAGTTAGCATTTCTATAGCCTCTTCCAGGCATGGCTCTCCAAGACCATCTGAAACATTCATGGATTTAAGCCTTATAACACCCTTGTGTAACACCATCTGCATCTGCAAACACTTGGAAGGTGGTAAGGTGATAGGGAACAGCCAGCATGGATTTGTAAAGAACAAATCATGTCAAACCAATCTGATAGCTTTCTTCGATAGGATAACGAGTCTTGTGGATAAGGGAGAAGCTGTGGATGTGGTATACCTAGACTTTAGTAAGGCATTTGATACGGTCTCGCATGATATTCTTATCGACAAACTAGGCAAATACAATTTAGATGGGGCTACTATAAGGTGGGTGCATAACTGGCTGGATAACCGTACTCAGAGAGTTGTTATTAATGGTTCCCAATCCTGCTGGAAAGGCATAACGAGTGGGGTTCCGCAGGGGTCTGTTTTGGGACCAGCTCTGTTCAATATCTTCATTAACGACTTAGATATTGGTATAGAAAGTACGATTATTAAGTTTGCGGATGATACCAAACTGGGAGGGATTGCAACTGCTTTGGAGGACAGGGTCATAATTCAAAATGATCTGGACAAATTGGAGAAATGGTCTGAGTTAAACAGGATGAAGTTTAACAAAGACAAATGCAAAGTGCTCCACTTAGGAAGAAAAAATCAGTTTCACACATACAGAATGGGAAGAGACTGTCTAGGAAGGAGTACGGCAGAAAGGGATCTAGGGGTTATAGTGGACCACAAGCTAAATATGAGTCAACAGTGTGATGCTGTTGCAAAAAAAGCAAACGTGATTCTGGGATGTATTAACAGGTGTGTTGTGAGCAAGACACGAGAAGTCATTCTTCTGCTCTACTCTGCTCTGGTTAGGCCTCAGCTGGAGTATTGTGTCCAGTTCTGGGCACCGCATTTCAAGAAAGATGTGGAGAAATTGGAAAGGGTCCAGAGAAGAGCAACAAGAATGATTAAAGGTCTTGAGAACATGACCTATGAAGGAAGGCTGAAAGAATTGGGTTTGTTTAGTTTGGAAAAGAGAAGACTGAGAGGGGACATGATAGCAGTTTTCAGGTATCTAAAAGGGTGTCATAAGGAGGAGGGAGAAAACTTGTTCACCTTAGCCTCTGAGGATAGAACAAGAAGCAATGGGCTTAAACTGCAGCAAGGGAGGTCTAGGTTGGACATTAGGAAAAAGTTCCTAACTGTCAGGGTGGTTAAACACTGGAATAAATTGCCTAGGGAGGTTGTGGAATCTCCATCTCTGGAGATATTTAAGAGTAGGTTAGATAAATGTCTATCAGGGATGGTCTAGACAGTATTTGGTCCTGCCATGCGGGCAGGGGACTGGACTCGATGACCTCTCGAGGTCCCTTCCAGTCCTAGAATCTATGAATCTATGAAAAACCATGAGTATTACTATGTCTGTTTTACAGAGGTGGAAACTAAGGCTATGTCTACACTACCACTTATGTCAGAATAACTTATGTTGCTCAGGGTGTGAAAAAACACTCCCCTGAGCGACACGAGTTACACCAACAAAAGCTCCGTGTGCACAGTGCTGGGTCGGCGGGAGAGCTTCTCCTACCAACATAGCTACTGCCGTTCATTGTGGGTGGTTTAGTTATGTGGACAGGAGAAATCTTTCCCAGCGGCATAGAGCAGCTACATGAGACATCTTACAGCGGCGCAGCCAGGAGCATAGCTGTGGGGGAGAAGGGGGAGCTGCTGCTCCCCCACTGAGCATATTCACCAAAGGTGGTGCCGTGCCGCCGCCGCCTCTGGGTGCTCCGGGGCCGGAGGGAGCACCCATGGGGAAAGCCCAGCCCAGCTCCCCAGTCCGCCCCCCGGCCCCCGCCCAGCTCACTTCTAGTCCGCCTCCGCTCCACCTCCTCCTCCCCTGAGCGCCGCGTTCTGCTTCTCCCCCGCCCTGGCTCCCAGTGCTTGCCCTGCGAAACTGATTTGCGGCAAGCCTGGGAGGGGGAGAGGGGGGGAATGCGGCGTGCTGGGAAAGAGGCGGGGCCAGGGCCGGGATTTGGGGAGGGGTCCAATAGGGACAAGGAGGGGGTGGAGTCGGGGCAGGGCAGGGGACAGGGATTTGGGAAGGGGTCCAACAGGGGCAGGGAGAGGGTGGAGTCGGGGCGGGGCAGGGTTTTTCTTCAGCAGCGGGCCCTTGACTCGCTCCAGGGCTTCGGCGGCACATCGGTGGCAGGCCCTGCAGAGCTGTCGAAGACCCAGAGCGAGTGAAGGGCCCGCCGCCAAAGACCTGGTAGGGAACCGCCCGGTGAGTACAAGCCCCCGTCCACCCCATCTGACCCCCTGTCCCCCCTCAGAACCCGCAACCCATCAACCCCCCCCTGCTCCTTGTCCCCTGACCGCCCCTCCCGAGACCCTCTACCCAACCCCCCCCCGTTCCCCATCCCCTGACTGCCGCCCCAGAACCTCCGCCCCCTCCAACCGCTCCCTGTCCCTTATCCAACCCCTCCTCCCAGCCCCGGCCCGGCCCCCTTACCATGCTGCTCAGGGCAGTGTGTATGGATGCCGCATGGCCCACTGGAGCTCGCAGCCCCACCCCCTTACCATGCCGCTCAAAGTGGTAGGAGCTGCCCAGGACCGGTCCAGAGCGCTGGCGCCGGCAGCGGGGCACCCTGAGGCTCTGCGAGAGGGGGGAAGGCAGGGGAGCCTCCCCAGCCGGGAGCTCAGGTGGGCCGGATGTGGCCTGCGGGCCGGTGTAACAACAGAAAAACCTCCCTCTCCCAATTGCCCATCCCTTTAACAACCAGTTCTAAACCAGCTTCTAAATTTAACAACCGGTTCACGCAAACCGGCTCCAGCTCACCACTGAATACAGGTGCCTCCAAATAATTTTTGAGCGGTGTCATTTTCTTCTGGACAAGCTTCTGACACCCCCTCCATGCACTTGAGTGTCAAGTTTTCCTTGGCATTTGGAGTGGGGGCTGAAGGAGGGGGAACGATGACTCCTCGGGTTTGTTTCAGCAACACTAATGGGTGGGGGGGGGCAGGCAGAGTTGTAGGAGAGAGATCTTTATTGGGCACGCTGAAGCTGCAGAGTTTGTGGGAGGTGCCTGGCCCCCGCTTGCGTCCCTGAGCCCCTGGTGACACAGCAAACTAGGTCCTCTGGAAACATGGCCCTCTTTGGCCCAGGTCAGGGGAGATGCTGCTGTCTTGGGTCTGGACTAGAACAGTTCAGAAGCATTCTGCCATTGCAGGATGTGTGTTATAGGAGCAGTCAGAGACCATAACAAAGATCTGGACCCCCAGTATAGTCACGTGGAAAGAGATTGAGCCTGCAATCTACGTGGGCAAGACAGGCCCAGGTTGGGAGGGGAAACAGAGGCACAGAGTGAGGAAGTGACTTGCCCAAGGCCACTTAATGGGTCAGTGGCAGAGCTCAGATCAGGGCCCAGTTCTCCTGATTCCCAGTCCAGTGCCCCATCCACTAGACCCATGCCACCTCCCACATATGTATTGGGTTTGATCCCTTCTTGTTCCACTCAGTCAGGTCACCTTTATGGAAGGGAGGCCTATACAGTCTGAAAAAAACCTTCTGGTATTAGGAAGGTAGCTCCTGGAGGCTCCAGCTAGATGAGGGCCCATTGTGCTAGTAAGAGACAGTCCCCTCACTCCAAACAGACAGAGGATGGAATATTATCCCCATTTTACAGACAGGGAACTGAGGCCCAGAGAGATTAAGTGACTCATCCAAGGTCCCCCCCCAGGGAGTCTGTGGCAGAGGCAGGAACTGAACCTACATCTCCCAAGACCCAGTCTGTTGCTTTATCTAGAAGCCCATCCCCTAAGCTGCAGATGCCCCCTAAAGAATGGGAAATGCTCCAGAGCTCATGTCTGCACCCCACGCTTTCCAAGATGGCAGCTGAGTTTTCTCTAGCAGCAGCAGGATTGGCTGCTTTAAATGCTATATTTACAATACCCCCCGCCCCAGAGATTGTACCCTGGACCTGTAGCCCCACAAGTACCAACCCCCTTGAGCCAAGGGAACTACTCATTGGCTGTGAGTAAGTGGAACCAGCCACTAGGGGGCACCGCACTCACACGGCCTACCCAATGGTTACACCCATAGATGAGTGAATCTGATTTCCCCCCCCTTCACTAAAAATACATCCAGGATCAGCTTCCTCCCCCATGCCGGCACAGAAGATGGCCTGGTCCCCACTGAATCCCTCTCACACATCATGCAGTCCCCCTGCATATCTGGGTTGGCGGGGTACTCCCCAGCACCCCTCGCCACAGGTTCTTTTATGCACAATGTAGGCTCCAGCAATAAAACCCAGACACCTAATTCGAGCCCTCAGGCATCTCTCTTGCCTCTCTGCACTAAGCCCTCAGCCACTTGGAATCGCTCACTGCCTTCCTGAATGGGTTTGTAGTTGATATTCTGCGCATGTCACTGGTAATACCTTTGTCTGATCCTTTGAAGACATTTTGCTGCAGTAAATGGAACTTGGGAGGGTTTTTTTTAATTTTTTTTTATTATTATTTATTTATTTGGACTGAATGGCACACTGGAGAGAGGTGATGGATTGATGGTTCTGGTACCTAGAGTCACCTTTGTTCCTGTAGAACAGGAGAGTAGCAGGGCCAGCCAGCCAGCCCCCCCATGATTCCCCAATGATGGGCTTCTGTAGATAAATCTCTGATAATTTTCATATGACTTTACATCGTGCCTCTTCATATAACCTGGTAGTGGGTCTACCCACGTGTGACCTCTGTTTTCATGAAACTTTGTATCAAAGCCTCAAATAGAAACCTTGTACTGATGAGTCTTGGTATATGAAAACTTTGTATCAAAGCCTCATGTAGAAACTTTGCATTGCCCTTGGTATAATGTTATAGCCCCTAAGGATAGAATAAGATAGAGGAAAAATGTCTCTTTGCTAAGAATAGACTAAGATTTCCCCTCACCCCTTAATCAATTGCCCTGTTGAATGAATGAGGTGTGAATGAGGAAGGTGTGGAAGGCAGCAACTCCAGACAGCTGCAACAGTTGGAGAGGGGATGGAAGCCAGACCCAAGGACTGTAAAACTTGTCAAGTGGGCTCACGTACTTGTAAAACAATATCATTCTCGTGTTTTTATTTTTAAGTACAAAATAAATATGTATAACAAATTTAAAAGTATGTAATTAGTAATTTGATATGTCGGGTGGCGCCTTTTTTTATGTGTTCGCTTCCCCTGATGTTAGAACTGGGCTACGCCACTGGGCGCAGCTACTTTAGTACAATTGTGCAGCTGTAAGGTCTCTAGCGTAGACATAGCCTAAGGCATATAGGGGTTAAATGTTTTGACTAAATTGCTCAGTAAGTATCAGGGGTGGGATTAGAATGCAGGACTCCTGACATATTATTGGTTATGTGCTTTAACAAGAAGACGGTACTGCTTCCCCAATAATTTTCATGTTGTAATCAATTTTATAACTGTCTGCTTTCATTGTATCTGGTATGTAGCTTTCATTTCTTACAAATGTGTTGAGGATTTTTTTTTTCCCAGTTCACTTTCAGACATTAATGAAACCTATCTTGAATTTTCTGTGTTTAAATTTAAAAGCTTATGCAGGTGACCCTAACATACTTTCTTATTCTTAGCTCTTTGCTCTTAGACAATAACAGGAAAAGTACTGACCAGCCCTTGCTCTCATTTTATCAGATACAGTTAGCATAGGGTGACCAGACAGCAAGTATGAAAAATCGGGATGGGGGTGGGGGGTAATAGGAGCCCATATTAAAAAAAGCCCCAAATATCAGGACTGTCCCTATAAAATGGGAACATCTGGTCACCGTAAGTTAGCAGGAGATATCAAAACAGTTGTTTGGACTGCTCTTAAATTGTGGAAAACACTAGAGTATCCATGTTCTTTTCAATCTGCATTGTGTTGGGCCCAACTACCATGGTCGTGTACAGAATTCCATCAAACAAAATGGCTACCATCTTCGGTTTGAATGGCTAAAATGCATTCCTGCCCAGGACCAGTTACGTGTTCCTTATCACAGCTCTGCAAATCCTGTTTTCATAGAATGGCAGGGGAATTTGCAGTACCTTATTATCATCAATTCATATTATGTACAACTTGAGGCCTCAACCAGGTGGCCACATTGTGCTGGGTGCTGTGTCGATAAAGTCAAACCGTCTCTTTCCCAAAGAATTTACATTATTAGTTTAAGAGGAGACATAACAAATGGGATGTGAGGCAGGGTATCAGTAGGCATTTGAGTACTACCATATTCATTAGTTATAATAATTATCTTTTAATTACACAAGCCCTGGGTTATCTTATCAAGAAGTGAGAAGAGATAGCCCCAAGCTATAAAATACAGTTCTATAGCCAAACTTTCACTAAAATCTGGGTGTTTGGATCCAGAGTTTTGTTTTGGACCCATGTCTAGAACCGATTATTTTGCAACACAAAAATAGCATGGGTTGTGGGGAAAGAAACTCGGGACGACTGGTTGGGGAACTGGAGTCACTGGCATGATGCAAGATAGCGTAGCTGTTGAGAGGGAGGTCTGAGATAGTTTAGGCCCTGAAAAGCCTTATCTAATAACAATGCCACCTATGCAGGTGACACAGTGGTTAAAACGTTAGCTTTTAAAGTTATCTCAGTGGTACCCGTGATACAGCAGTGTTTTTCTGTGCTTAGATTGGAAGGTAATGGCCGTGTTTGAGATACAGATGGTTTGGTAACCAATGGCAAAGACTGAACTTTAAAGGTGACCACTGTATCAAAAGATTTGGTCAGTCTTTGATCCTCAGTGAAATTGCAAGGATGGTACTAGATATGATGAGAGCCTCTATGTGCTATGTCATTAAGGGACCCAATTCCACTGCTATGTATTTGTCCTATCTCCATAATAATACCCTTCATCTTCATCTCTCCACCTCATCCCCAGTTCAGACACACAGAGCTCTGGCTGAAATACTTATTGACCTAATTTATGTTGGTAATTATATTTGACTGATTATTTTCAATTACAAGGTTTGGGTGTGTTTTCCAGGCAGCCTAGCTCCATGTGTCAGGGTTGCTACAATGTTGTCTAAGTGGCTCAGCTCAGAACCTCCTTCCACTCATGGGTGCCAGGGAAGAAAAGAACTTGCAACCAGGTTCAGTATCTCATCTCCATGAGGCTCAGCTGCTGCACTGTTCTCCAGGCAGTCTAGCTGACATAGTCTAGTCTAGTCTATGCTTCTGGATCCCCTCACTCCATGGCTTCAAACTGGACTCCAGTTCTAGCTCCCCAGCTACTCTGCTCCATGGAATAATACAGGGTGCATATGTAACCCACACACCTCCAGGGTGTGTGTGGGGGGGGGAGGAGGGAGACAGAGACTGACTGCTCTCCAGCCAGTTGGCTTTTAGCTCATGCGGTAGAGTCTCATGCACTAAGCTCCAGAGGCCCCAGGTTCGACCGGGGTCTGTTGGCATTACACATACACCGTAATCCAATTAACTTCTTCTAGGTGAGAAACTGGAGAGCAAAAGGCAGAACATGGAGAAAGGAAACAAATTGTCAGGCATAGGGTTGCAGCAAACTGGTGATTTCAGCAGTTAAAATGCTGAATGCTGTGGCATCTTGGAAAAATACCACATTCTGCAGCCGTGGAATTGGGGAGTCCGTGGGTCTTCATCTGAGATGAATGAGGCAGGTCACATCACTGAGCTATGGGTTAAGGTGGCTTGCAAACTCATGCAGAAACACGGCATCAGTTTACCCTCAGTTCATGTTCTCAAGATTATCTTTGAAACCATACATGCTAGAAATATCATTTATTTTTTAAATGAAAGCTGAGATTCTGGAGCATAATTGGGCAGCAAGGAGTGAATTTCATGGGGAAAATGTCACAGCCACAGAACCTACAAGGAAGGCCCTGAATATGGATAAACGGGTGAGGATAAAAGAAAAAGCAGCCAAAATCTGCTGTCAGAATCTGAAGTGAAATGAATTTGAGGTTCAAAAAAAGTTCATTCTGTCCACCAGGCTCCTCTTTTCCCTCATGTAGGAATAATTGCGTTTTTGTCACCACCATTGTTTTAAAATCTAAGTAGAAATCAGAGAACTAGATTTTGCAAGACCCCATCATATTGACTGCATTGGGTTTTCCAAGAACAGTCCCTTTTAGGCCTGGCTAAAGTGTATATTACAAGTTCAGTCACTCTGGACTGTGAGGATGCGGCTGAAATGATTGGCCAGGTTTTGTGACAAATAAGCTGAACTACTATTAGGGCTGTTGCTCTGTGAGACAGATCAGGCAAGTTACGGTGGAGGATAGGACAAAACTCCGGATTCTCGAAGCCCAAATGACTGGTGCAATTGGGATTTCTGGGATTCCAGTCAAAACAAACTAACAGGGCTGCTCACTGTGAGAGTTTTATATTGAGTACAAAAAGCTTCCTTAGCCTGGCTTCTTAACAAAGGAAACCAGGTTGAGTCTTTTTCAGCTAGCATTTTTCCCTTCCACCCTCACACCAAATTGCCAGCTTCTCGGAGGCCATCCCTCTGTATCTTAATTCATCACATTTGGTCTCAGCTGAACTCTCCTTGATCAGATTCTTTAACTGTGAGGTTGTGGTCTTTTGACTAGTCCAGGAGAGTGTTTCACACCCTTCTTGCTAAGCCTGAATGAGTTCTGTGCACCGTATCCTATCCTACTGTGCCTGTTCCTATACTTATGCTTTGCTGCAACAAATAAGAGTGAAGAGGAGGGATTTATTACTCACTTAGGATTGTTTCTGGAAGACTTGATCTTACCAGTTGATGGAGATTCATAGGCAAGGAAATGCTGGCCCTGAGGATACTGTACAGGCCTCTATTCATCACTGAATTGAGTTTACTTGGTTTTAATTTTACACACTGCATTGACCTGTCAAACAAAATACAATGGAGTTTCGTTTTCTCATGCTGGGGCGAGCAGAATTCCAAAGCCCCTGGGCAGGTAACATAACGATGTACAGAATATCAGCACAAGAAGGGCTCCCTCAAGATCCATGTCAGCAGGCTGTTATGGAGGAAGAGCAGTAGTAGCTGTGGTGGTGGTAATGCCGTACTGCGGGTGGCAAGCTGGAGAATGCTACGCAATGCCAACCCAAATTTCCCCCGAGGATGGGAAATCTATGTGCTTATTTCCTCCAGCACACAGCTAGGATATGTAAAAGAAAGGTCGAGAGAGAAGGGATTTGGAGGAAAAAAGCAAACCTTTTTTAAAAGCAGCAGCAAAAAGTGAGCTTCTATGAGCTCGTTCACTTCTAAAAACCTGACTATACAAGACACTCCTGGATCTAAGATGTCTTTATCCTCTTTAAGGTTGCAAATTACCAGTGTTCTGCACTTTTGCTCTCAAGGGCATCTTCCATCCACACAAAATTACTTTGCTCTAACCCCCGCTACACCTTTAAATACAAATCTACACGTTCACAAAAGGTTAACGCCAACTCCCTCGTGCAAGTGCAAAACCTCTGAGTCACTGCAGGCGTACTGAATGCAATCTGGCAGTCCCTGAACAGGGAAGATCAGGCCTACTAATTTCAGTCCCACCCCCATATCTCTTGCAAAGGCAACGGAGGACCTGGGCTCATTACTTAACCCAGCAAGCTCACAGAAATCTCGTTGTCTACAAACAATACAGGCACTGCAGTCAACAGGCCTTCATGCATAACATTTTACAACGAGACAGGAAACCTGCCTGATCAATGTTAATCAGCCCAGCCAGAAGAGTACAAAAGATCCCATAGTGGAGGGGGACGACACAAAACTAAAACTTAATATGCCTTATCCAGTAAACAACACCAGCCAATAGATCGCTCCCACAGAGACCTACCACCCCCGACAGTTTATTCTTCAATGTCACAAGGACATCTCTTCACCTGGTACCACCATTCTGGATCTACAGTCATCAGCAGAGGAGCACAAAGGAGGGACTGACCTCAGTGCTTCATGCCGGTATCCTGTTGCATACCAGCTAACATGCTGAAGGAGTCTGTTACAAGTTTATCATGCTTGATCAATGTGGGTTGATGGGCCAAGTCTGATACCTGACCCACCTGATTTTAGATAGCAGCATCACTGAACCTGCCTCTCCCTGGCATTGCTCAGTAGTTCACACAGTTCCTGATCCTATCACTGATGTCTCTGCGACTGCTGTTCTGCTACAGTATGTCTAAGAAGATGCTATCCTTGTCAGTTTCATACTGCATATTTTCTTGTGTTTCTTCAAGAAGTGTATTGGCAGATATTGCGGCAGTGTTAGTGTCTGATTGCCTTTTAATCCCCAGATGTCCATTACAAATTCTGTAATCTTCATTTCAGTGATATCCTTCCTGAACAGAGAGACTGCAGTAAGAGCAAACACCTGTACAGCTGACCTTGGCCATACTCAATATGTGTAATAGAGTCCAAATGAAATATTGTATGGTAAATCTTCGTTGGTTACACTTTTTTTTCTTTTTTATACAAAGTAAGGTAGATGTATACTGCTGCATTAGCAATAGATAACCATGCAAATCCAATTTGAGTTCCCAGGCTCCAAATGCCTTTCTTGGTCTAAAAAGAAGTGCCACCTTGCCTGGCTTTGAGGAGGAGTGGGCTTAACTTTAAAAGTATCCTGAATTCAAGTCTCTTATCATAGAAAGATTTTAAGCCTGTATGCTTTGAAAAGCTTTCACTTCTTACAACCACTTTACCTCAGGTTCATGTTCCCTCACATTACAGTCCCTTTGTGGTTGTGGGGAGGATGGGATGGGATGAGCCTTCAGAAAACAGAAAAGCCACCCAGAACTCTGCAGGGCTTCAACTAATTTCTTTTTGGGTGTAATTCGCATCCCTAAATATTCAAAAAATTTCATCCAATGCAAAGTGTGGCCAGTTAAGTCACTATTGTTACATACGTTCAAGCCAATTACTTATGAGGGTTTTGTGAGCCAGCAGGTAAGCCAACATGCCTTTAAAAAATGGCTGTAGGACCCAAGTACTATATAAATAAACCACTGACCTCCAAAACATGGGCAATTGTTTCCCTCAGAGGTATTACATGAGTTCACTTATTTGCTTTTAAAAGAAATAAAACTAGCCGTCTGGACTGTTTTGCTCTCCTTCGGGGCACAATTTGCATGGTGAAATTTGTTCCTCTTATATAAAGAAAATAAATGAACTTGCTCCATACATGAGATTAAAGTAATTTGCTAAGTTTCTGAGGGCAGTGCTTTGTTTCTTTTTCACACAGACAAATTTCCAAGGTAAAAAGATTTATCTCTGTACAGTTTTTCTTTTTTGGGGGTATATTCAATCAGTTGGAAGTGAATTAGAGGAGGAGAACTCAAGAAAGACTGGAGAGGAAAATGAAGAGAAACTATAAGGTCAGGGTTATAAAGATAACAACCTAACCTGATTATTGTCTGTCCTCTGAAAGTGAGAGAGGAAATTGGGTAATTATTTAGGATAGTATCAGAGGGGTAGCCGTGTTAGTCTGAATCTGTAAAA
>NW_020664409.1:5230304-5238279 GCF_002925995.2 Terrapene triunguis
GGCCATGCGGGTGCCCATGGCGGTGCCACTGGTCTGGAGGTATATATTGTCACCAAATTTGAAATAATTGTGCGTGTGGCTACCCCTCTGATACTTGATATCCTTGATGCTCTCTCCAAAAATTCAGTGAATCCTCCTAAAAGCAGTATTGACCTTTTGACATTAAAGGCTCTAATGGCCTTCCTTGCTCTCCAGGGAGAGGCTCAAACGTCACCTGAGAGTAAGGATGATGTGTACATATTAATAAAAGCATGACCCCTGCCCAGACTGGAACCCTGGTACATTGCTCTGCAGTGTTCTGACTCCTGCTCTGAAACTTTTAGTTTTTTGGAATGTTCTGGCATACCATGAGATGAAACATACGATACAAGTACTTAGTGCCAACCTCTCAAAGCCTTGTGTCGGGAGGCTCTTCAACTGGTGTATTATAACTACTTCCATAGAACTTGAAAAGCAGGCCTGTGAGCCAATGTGTAGCATCCTCTCTCCTGGGTCCTGAGTACAGAACCCCATGTTAACATGGCACATATACTTGAACTGATTCTTGATGTTTGTGAATCAGGTTCCTGATTGTACATTTCGAATCAGCCTGAGGAAGGGGGCCTATAGCAAAGCAAAGCTCCACCAGGGTTTTTTTTTTTTAAGTTATTTTATTTATTTTTCTAATTTATACAAATGCCTGTCTGAGCTCAGGGTGAGTTTAGATATGTGTTTTGGTGACTGCTCATGTGATGGCCCACAGAGAAATCATTACTCTCAAGTGTGTATACTGATTGCTTTTGTGTGTGGTGGATCTGGTGAAGATTTAGACACATCCAGGATCTAAATAGAAAAGAAGATCAGCAGCTAACTGTATTTCCAAATCCCGTCTGACTATCTGTTAACTTCAGACTGTAGCAGCTGACTGATGCAAGGATCCATCATTTCTGCAATGTACTCCCACACCAGAATTGGGAGTCAACAATCACTAGCTTCTGGGGTGTTTCTGTCTTGTAGGATCACTCATTAGTTATAGGCCCTGATATTGGAGAATACAACTGTTTGGGAGAATGGACTCAGACACCCTAAAGACTGTTTTCAGCCTGTGTTGGATTACTCTGATGTTTCACAGCCTGAGAATGAAGTTGATGACTCCCTCTCTAGGCTGAAGTTACTGCCAGCTGGTCATAGGAGAGCATGGAGGGAGGAGGCAATGTCTGATAGTTATTCCTCACAATCCTTCTTGGAATGTCACAGCCACTACCCTCTATTTGTAATTCATCACTGGACACTTGGGTTCCGCTCACTATGTGCAAGTGAGTGTTACAGCATCTCATGGGACTGGTGTGGTCTGTGTCTCAGCAGCTCCAGTTTCTTGGAAAGGCCCTTAGGCAATGAAGAAGTGGGGCTGTACTCACTGGTCACACTTCTATTACGCTGTCTGGCTAGTCCTTCTCAAGTGGCTTTGGTACTGTTTTGGAAATCTGTTTTTATATGTGCAAATCTGTCATTTTTGCTTCATGCTGCTGCTGGCTAACATGGTATAGTTGGGTACTGGCAGCTGTGACGGGGTTTGCTTAATTTTCTTATTTGGAAGACCTTTTTTCTTTGTTATATATAAAAATGATTTTAGGCGAAGGTTAATGACAAGAGGATGGTTTTATCATAGGAATGAGTCTGGACGTGGCTGGAAGAGGTGACAGAATCCCTCTAAATACACCTAGATTGGTTGGGGGATGATTAAACTGTGACTATATTAACGATTCACATGTATCTGAATTGTTTAGCAATCAAGGAAGATTTATGTAGGGAAGAGCTAAGAGAAATGGGCTGAAACTGAGCCAAGCAATATCTAGACTAACTGTCTGGAAACATTTCCTGACAACGATATCTATTAGAGTGTGGAATAGCTTCCTAGGGGACATGGTGGATGCTGTATAACATGGATCTTCTAAAAATTGACTGATCAAAACAATGGAGAATGTACTGTAGGGAATAATCCTGCACTGACTGGGAGAATGACCTACTACATTCTCCATCCAACTTTTACCATTCTAATGCACTTTGAAGTACCTATGTCAGTTTTGAAAAGAAGACTTGGGCTGATAAATCACTTAAGAACTTTTGAAATGGGAGTTAGACACCTACATAGTTTTGGGGATCTGGGCCTTAGTTTATAGATGATCCTTTTTTATCTTTCCTGACTTGATCCCTGAGAGTTGCTGTTTGGAGTTCTATAAGAAAAAGAGGGAACAGTGGGACTAGGAGTCAGGACTCCTCCTGGATCCTAGTCCTGCCTCTGTCACTGACTCATTGCACAGCCTTGGGCAACTTATTTATTTATTTCTGTGTCAGTTGCCCTATCTGCATAATGGGAATAATAATACTTTATTTGGATAGGTGCTATGAGGATTAATTAGTGTATGGCTATATAGCATTTTGAAGAGGTATAGTAAAGTGCTTTGTAAGTTATTAATAATAGAATAACATGTCGGACTTGCTTGTGCAATTATAATTTCTGCTGAGAATTGAACAATTCCTTCATTTTGTTGTGAAAGAACAAAACATTGGATTCATTTTTTAGAAGTGACTAGTGATTTTGGGGTACCCAGCTTGAGATATCTGAAATGGGCCTGACTTTCAAACAGGCCAGAGCATGCATCCTCTGGAAATCTGACCCCTTCAAAATGTCCCACATTGGACTCCCAAATTCACTAGTTATTTTGGAAAACTGTGCCATTCTGTATTACAGAATCAGCATACCAAGTGGCCCAAATTCTGCTTTCATTAACACCAGAGTAACTCCATCGAAATTACCCGTGTAAAAGAGCAGAATTTGGCCCAAAGTAACAACCTTGTTCTGAGAAGGTCACCATCTATCAATGGCATTATTATTGGTTAGTTCTAGTTCTCTTTTTGAACAGAGGATGAACTTTTTAAAAATAAGATGTGACAAACATTCTTTGCTTTTGCACTGAGGCAGTGGTTCCCAAACTTGTTCCGCCGCTTGTGCAGGGAAAGCTCCTGGCGGGGCGGGCCAGTTTGTTTACCTGCCGCGTCCGCAGGTTCGGCCAGTCGCGGCTCCCAGTGGCCGTGGTTCGCTGCTCCAAGCCAATGGGAACTGCTGGAAGCGGCGGCCAGTACGTCCCTTGGCCCGCGCCACTTCCAGCAGCTCCCATTGGCCTGGAGCAGCGAACTGCGGCCAATGGGATCCGCGATTGGCCGAACCTGCGGACGCGGCAGGTAAACAAACCAGCCCCGCCCACCAGGGGCTTTCCCTGCACAAACGGCAGAACAAGTTTGGGAACCACTGCACTAAGGCAACAAAATTCAAACAAACTGAACCAATAATATTGAAATGACTTCTAAATTATCCGTATTGACTTGCAGTTTCTCAAAGGATTGAAAGATGTTCATAATTTATGACATTTTGAAGGTCTTGTACTTACAGTACAATGTAAAGCTCTGTCAGTCTTAAGTAAGACTCATGATTTTAGGGAAACTTATTAAAATTCTTATACGTGAAAATATTAAAAAAGGATGAACTTTGGTCCAACAGCCTGGTAAAAGTCAGTTCTTTTAGTGATATAAAATGATGAATAGAATTCTATTGTATTTTGGAATTTGGGAAAATCAAATATTTAACATATTAAGAAAGAACTTCATGAGCTTTGACTTTGATTTGTATCTTACATATTCCTTTGGCAAACTTCAGGTGACTTCCTTAGACAACTGCAATGAGTCAGTGTCCAGTATCACCAACTTCCAGCATTAAAAAATTATGAGTCAGGCTCCCAAAAATCCTGAGATTTTTTAAAAATTAATTTTTTGGCTTCTTTTTATTTTACTTCTGGTTTTTGAGCCTTTAGGGTTCATATTTTCTCGGCAACAACAAGGGTTAGAAACTTTTAAAACAACAAATGCTGAGATTCCCATGTAATCACATGATTCCCGGAGTCAAGACTTTAAGAAAAACACCAAATATCATGAGACTAGTTTTGGGCGTTGGCAACACTGATTGTCAATTGATGGATTGATCATGGAGTTTGAGTTCTAATCCCATGTAATCCAATTGATTTCAGTAGAGTTGTATGTTGTAATTCAGCATTGAATTGGACCCAAAATGTGCACAATAGCTCAACCCACTAGAGATCCCCACTCTTACACCATAGAATAGGTAGTACTGGAAATCGTGTGTGTATATCGATGCTGAATACTTGGAGATGCTGGATGCAGTATAAGTAAGCCTACATTACAAAAAAGGTGACTTCTTAACTCAGGTTAAAACAGCAGTGAAGTATATGGCAACTCAGCCTTTAACTTGAGTTAACAGTGTAAGTTCAACCTCAAGCTCCTGTATAGGCTTTAACTCATGCTGCTAAGCCGAGTTGCCATGTCCTCACTGCTATTTTAACCCATTAGCTAATCCAAATTAAGAATACACCTCTTTTTTTTTTTTTTTTTTTTTGCAGTGTAGCAGGGCCAGCCCACAACATTTTGGCACCTGAGATGGGGAGCTCAAATGATGCCCCCATACTCCCACGCTTGGGCCAAAACTTTGAAAGGTCTCAATTCTGTCTTCTTCCTGTTCTACTCCTCTCATGGTACTGCTCTGCTACCTACCCCAATAAAGGAGAACTAACAACTTAAAATTCCTTGTTCAAAAATTTTAAGTAACACTTAACTTTCAAACACCTGAACAGCAAATGTAACTTTTCTTGTCTGCATAGTAAACTGGCATTTTTATCTGTTTGAATAATCAAAGTGGTGCTTTCTGTGCCTTCTTGGTTGCAAAGATTTGAACTGCTTCCTGCTGAAGGTCCACAGTCTGGGCCAGCTATTGAGATGGTTGCAAGGCCGACCAGACTCTCCTGTGTCATTGTGGAGCGTAGATGTGTTTTTATTAACTTCAGCTTGGAGAAGCTGCGTTCTCCACTGGCAGCTGTTACAGGAAGTATTAGAAGTATGTGCAGAGCAACAAAAGCATTTGGAAAGAGGGTGCTCATCTTATTTTTGCACATATATTCCAGAACAGCCTTTGGAGTTGATCCTGCTGAAATGTATCTTGAAAGGGCTTTCAGTTCATCACCTAAATCACTCGCATCAATATCGCGCATGTCATCATGTGTCAACACTGTCTCTAGTGCCCTGCATTGCTGGTGTAGGTCTTCTTCAGGTATAGTGAGGAGTTTTGGAATATCATACAACATCCCCAATATACTGCTGTGTTCCTTGAGCTGCCTGAAACATTCTTCAACTGACTGTATTGCACAATCTAGCACCTGGTTAAAGAATTCAACTTTGAATTGTTGTTTGGGATCTCTTAAGGGATTATCCCATGCCTCGTAATCAAAATGTCTTCTTCTTCGGTGACTCTTGTATTCTTGAATGGGTGGGAAAATAGCTTCAGAGTCAAGTTCCTCTGCCAACTTCTGTGCACTCTTCAGAACGTTTTGAAATCCCTCATCTGACTGGTAAGACTGTAGGTATGACTTTGCTTTGTCCAGTTGTTCCATTGCTCCAGATATATCAAGGTCAACATCTTGGAGTCTCTTGCTTACAACATTTATTTCAAAAAGTATGTCATGCCACAACACTAAGCCACACAGAAATTTGAAGTTATGTATGTTTCTGGTGATTCCATTGCCCTCTGCCCCTGTTCTCCCACGAACAGTTCCTGTCATAGCATTATCCTCCATAATGGCAACTATGGCATCATTTATCTTCCCAATTTGGTGTTTGATAGGCTTTATCGCCTCCACTCAACTTTCCCATTGTGTAGCACTCAGTGGTTTCAGTGTCAGAGAGGATGTTGCCAGATGTTGCTTCAAACTTTGCCATCGATGAGTTGATGAAGAGAAAAATACATAGATGCTTTGAATTACATTAAAAAATTCAGCAGCCTCACTAGAAGCTGATGCTATACCACTGACCACCAAATTCAATGAACAAGAACTGCATGGGACAAAAAAAGCTTGAAGGTTAAACTCTCGGATCCGTGTCTGCACTCCTCTATTCTTTCCTCTCATGTTGGCACCATTATCATAGCCCTGACCTCTCCTGTCAGCTATCGCAATTCCCGTATCTTCCAGCTTTTTAAGAAGCACATTTGTCATACCAGCTCCTGTAGTATCATCAATGTCAATAAATTCTAGAAAATGCTCTCTGACAGTCCCCATTGCAGGGACATTTTCACTAGGTTCTGTTGTTGTTACAAAACGCACCATTAAAGTAATTTGTTCCGTAGGGCTGATGTCAGGTGTGCAGTCCAGAATAACAGAGTAATATCTTGCTGACTTCAGATCTGCCACAATCTTCTGTTTGACTTTTGTTGCCAGTAACTCTATGATCTCATTTTGAATTGTTTTCCCAAGGTAGTGGTGTGTGTACATTTCTTGGGTGGTGACTCTTCTTAGATGCTCCTGGAGTACAGCATCAAACTCAGCCATCAGCTCCCCAATTTTAAGGAAGTTTCCATTGTTTGGCACATACAGCTGATATGAAGTGCCACGCAGTGCTAGGTTTTGGGTAGCAAGCATTCTCACAGTGGCAATGAGCCTTTTCAGAACATTTTGCCATTAAAGAGACTCTGATGCAATCTTCTCTTGATGCTGATCATCTATGGTGGCCTTTAACCTTAGTCTCATCTCAAGCTCTTTCCACCTATGGAATGCTCTCTGGTGATTTTCTGCCTTCTCATGGCATGCCAGATTTCTAGCCAGATTTTTCCAGTCCTTTGTTCCTATAGAACCCAATGTGGCTGGAACATTAGACTGGAAGAGTTTGCAAGAAAAACAGTATGCAGCATTCTGGGTTTTTGAGTACATAAGCCATGGCCTCTCCACTTTGTCACCAATGGGGATTTCATGCCAGTAATGTGTTGGAGGGAAACTTCTATTTTCATTGTCTTTGGGGAACATGAAGTTTTTCACTCGCTGTGGTCCATGCAGTACAAGGAAGTCCCTCAGGCTACGCTCAAGTGGGTCCACAGTCCTAGATCATCTAGACTTAAGGAACTAAACTCAGCAGCAGCTGTTTTTTGCACCTCCACCACACTCTTCTCTGATCTACACTTTTCTTTAGGAATGTGCATGGTTACATCCATTTGAGATGGAGATATGGATGCTGCAGTAGCTGCCAGATCACCTGCACTCTAGCTGGAAGATCAGGCATCTCCTCACCACTCACATCCTCACTGGGGCCAGAAGGCTCACCATCAACATTTGTGTCTATGTATCTCAGGCAGGGCCGGTTCTAGGTTTTTTGCTGCCCCAAGCAAAAAAATTTTTGGCTGCCCCCTACCCCCCCCCTGGGCTCCCCCCCCCCCCACCCCCCCTCCCGCCCCAACCCTGGGCCCTCCCCCCCCCCCCACCTGCACCCCCTGCCGCCCCAACTCTGGGCTCTCCCCCCCACCCCACCCTACCTGCACCGCCTGCCACCCCAGCGCTGGCAGGGTCCAGCCGGTCCAGCGCTGGCAGGGTCGGGGTAAGCAGCGGGGCTCCTGGGCCGCGCCTCAGCCCAGGGTCCCTCCAGCCGGGGCTCCCGCCTCCAGGACCGGCCGGGACCGGGGAGGACAGAGCCGGGGGACCGCCCCGGCAGGGGGCTGAGGAGCCGGGGCAGGGCAGCCCCAGAGGGAGCGGAGCCCCGGAGAGCGGGACGCGGGCCCCGCATGGCAGTGTCCCGCCCTCTATGGCCCCACTCCTGCTGCTGCTCCTGGCCATCCTGCCACAGTCCCTGGGCGGCTCGGGCTGCTTCGCCCAGCCCCAGCTGTGGCGCTGGGGGGCGGCTGCCTGCGGCACCTGCAAGCAGCTCCGTGTGCCCCGAGGGGCGGCCCCCAGCCCGAGTGTTCCGCACTCGGAGCCCGCCCGCCCATAAGGTGCAGGCGCTGCTCCCCGACGTGAACCGCAGCGGCCCCAGGGCGCCCCCGGTGCAGGACGCGCTGCTGCTGCCAGGGCTGGCTCTAGGCTTTTGCCGCCCAAGCGCCAAAAAAAAAAAA
>NW_020664409.1:5238379-5268587 GCF_002925995.2 Terrapene triunguis
AACAAAAAAAAAAAAAAAAAAAAAAGAGGCTGGCTGAAATGCTGCCCCTGAAAATGTGCCGCCCCAAGCACCTGCTTGGTTTGCTGGTGCCTGGAGCCGGCCCTGATCTCAGGAGAGCTCCTTCCTGCTTAGATAGACAAGCTTCCTTTGCTTGCTTTCTTTTTCTGAATGCTGCCCCAGAGGGGCGTTTTCTTCTTTCACTCATGACTGCTGTTCTGTACCAGCTATAGTGGCTCTCCACACTCAATTGAAGGGGACAAATAAGCAGGCTCGTAGCAGGGCCTGAGTGCGGGAAGATATCAGCATCTTAAGGGCCTAACTGGCTCCTACTACTTCAGTTGACTGCCTCTTCTCCTCAAGTGGGTTCAGGGAAGCAGCAGGAAACAGGAAGCTCCCTGAGAAGCTGGTGTTAATCAGTCTAGGCTCCTGGGGGTGCTAGAGAGGTACATAAGAGGCTCCTCCTCCTCTCTCTCTCCCTGCAGCTCCTGCTGCTTTCTGTTATTCCCTCTCACCTTTTCTCCTGCCTGCCTGTTATGTCTCTTGGGCCCTCCTTCCTCCAGCACAGCACTCCACCATCTCTGTGCATCTAGAGCAGAGAGAATACATATTCACCAGCAGCAGACACAATTTTCTACAATCCGGGTCCTAGTGGCTCCCACCCCACAGCCTGGTACCTGAGGCGGCCGCTTCAGTTCACCTCATGGTAAGGCCAGCCCAGGCAGTGTAGACATACTTTAAGAGTGAATTTGGGAAGGTTAATGGATGGGTTTGGGAGAGGCCATTTTACTTGTTGTATTGCTGATATTTCAAGAGAGGGCACTCGGTAAAGAACCACTGTGTGAAATTAGTAATTCACCAATTTGTTCAGTGTGCTGTATTAATAGTGCACTGCAATTCTGAGCCAGAAGCTTCTGTACTCTCCTGTAAGCATTCAGACAAGCCTTTTCCAAGATGGCATTTGCTTCATTACAGCTACGTAATGGATCATTTTTCATATCCCTGTTGAAGTGACTTATTTATCATCATCTGTTCTGGTGTTATATCCTGGACATGGGAGAACTGTTTACTGTCCCAGACTGCCAGCAATTCCTTGTTACTGTGTAATCTGACTCCAGGAGAACGAGACACTTACCTCAATGCTGACTTTGCTGAAGTGAGTAACTCCAGTTTGAGCTAACAAGAGAAATCTGAGGAACAAAGCAGAAGTTGGTCATTTGATGTTTGTGATTTCAAAATGGAAAGCTACAGGATTCATCACCACTCTGCTCAGATCAGCTTTAGAAGTCACATTTGATTCAGCTAAATATTTAGGGCCAGATTCTGTCAACCTTCCTCACATAGAATAATACTTTATTCCACAAGTAGTCCAACTGATGTCTAATTATCTAGAGCTTTAAGAGTTTTCACTGGGACTGTTTTCAGAGAACTGTATTATTCAATGTGAAGAAGCCTGGTTATTATATTTTTTAAGCTGATATTGACAATGAATCATCTCTAGCACTTACATTTTTTCCCACACACGTACAAATAACACATATAGTCCCTGAATATTTCAATACCACATTTTGAGAAAGGACACTAAATTTAACCTAGAGCGGCTGCTTCTGACTTCACTCACATTGCCAAGATGGAATAACATTTCCAATATCTGCATCAGTATGATCAGTTAAAGTGGCAACTATAAATATCTGACATCTAAGATGATTCTCAGTTATTATTAGAAGGGGGTTAAGTTGATATGCATTGGAACTGTGTCAGTGTAAACTATGACTACCAAGGGTAAAACTATATCATATAAGCCATAAGAGAATGATTATCATTTTCAATTTTTAGTTTTTAAAATGATCCAGCCATAAAAATACTTTCAGTACTAATTGTTTTTATTTAAATTACAGTAGATTCTAGAGTCTCCAAACAAGATAATGGTCCCATTGTGCTGTACAAACACATACAGTCTGTGCCCCAATGAGCTTACAATTCAAGTAGACAAGACCGCTAAAGGAAGTATTATTATCTTCAGTTTATGGTCAGGAAGCTGAGGTACTAAGAGATTGTGATTTGCCCATGGTCACAAAGGACGTTGGTGGTGGAGCTGAGAACAGAATCCAAAGCGCCTTCTTTCTAGCCCAGTGTGCAAACTACAAGATCACACTTCCTCCTTTAGTACACCCTGGTTAGGAGCTGTCACAGGGTAGGAGAGTCCTTTACGGGGAGGGGTGGGATTAGCTGCCACCTGTGACTAATCAGCGGCCTCCCAGCTGGTGGAATAAAAGGCCAACAATCACCACATCACACAGAGGAGTTTCAGGAGGCTCCTGCAGGAGGCCCTGAGTCAGGGAAATGACCTGGAAGGGGGCTTGCCACACCAGCTAGGTGAAAAAGCAGGCTGGGGATACCTGCTGTACAACAGCAGCAGCTGGCCCTGAGGCAGAGGCCTTAGGAGGGGCCACATGGCAGGACCTGGTTTACCTGTCTTGATTGATGCTGAATAGTGATTGTGTTTGAACAATAAAAGCATCCCTGGGAAAAAGGACTGAACTATTGACTCTGATGGGAGCTTCATTGAGTCAGCGGCTAGTGAGATGACCTGTGGCTTACGTGAGTATAGGGAAACTGAGGTAGGGTCTCCTGCTGGGTTTGGGGAGACCCTGTTACACGAATTTCTTATTTTAAAGGCACATGTGATACTCACCTTGTCAATTGCAAAGAGTTGTCTGTCAGTGGGATCAGTGTGGTAATACTGTGTTGGACTGGGAGGGTAGGACAGGAACAAGAATGCTCCACAGGATAGCTCTGGGTGACTGACATAAATTACCCCTTGGCTCTAAGTAATGAAACAGCATAAACTGCTTCTAATAAGGTTTATATAGTTATTTGAAGAAGAGCTGTCATTTATTGAAAGACATGCTCTGCCAGCTGGTTTAGGCCCAAACTCTTGGGGTTGTTTTTTTTTTTTTTTTTAAAGAAAATGTAACATTAATGGGAGGAAGGATTTCATTAATTTTAAAAATATACATTTGGTTTGGAATTTAAATTATTCCTCTTGCGTGATGGTATCCCAAATAGTGTCACTGTGCTAGTTCATGAGAACCAGAAAGTGACTAGAAACTAAAGTGAAACTGACTAAACTGCTTTCATTGTCAAAATTGGGTGGATTCCAAAAAGGAAACACAATATAAATAGTGAAAAATAAATTGAGGTTTTTACTTTTCTTTGTTTTATTAATCTAAAATGTTTTAGTAACATAAGAAAAACTGGTTTTTTAAATGATAATCTGACAGAATCCTGTCAAAATAGTATAGTGAGAGTATTGTGCTACATCTTCTTGATCTGAGAGTTTATTAACCCTCTTATTACTTGTGTGCTAACAAGATATTATTAATTAAAAATTCACCCTTTGTGCTAAGTGCTCTTACTGTCCATATGATATTTCAGATGTTTTAATTTGCCAAATACAACTGTGGAGCTATATAAAAGTACAGGATGTGCTGTTACCAACAACTCCTATAAACATAAGGTGTTACTGATATGGAGATAACTGCATAAATAAAATTAGTAGTTCTGTGGCATGTGTATTTCAATCCAGTTGGACGTTGAAGGCCAAATTCTGCTTTCAGTGAAGTAATCTGATTCATCAGAGTAACTGTGGGTTTACACCCCTCTCACTGAGAGCAAAATTTGGCCTATAGTTGTTACTAATAAAAACAGAACAGAAATGTGCTTGTTTGTTTTAAAGGGGAAAAAAATACTTAAGTGATTTGGCCCAAATTGTGACTCTGTGACTGTTGAATGGTGTCTGCATTCTAAATTTCTTTTGTACTTTAAAAATGTAGCACTCCATCACTAAGAAAAATATCAGCGCCTGTTTCTCATTTACACTAAATCCACTTTATTTACACTTACCTTAAGTAGGCTTGGAAAGATTTGATTTTTGTCGGTAAATGTCACTAAACATTGTTTTCACCATACGCACACAAACTGAGCAAAAAAATCTTTGTCCATAATAATCAAAATGTACAGTTAGGCAAAGTAAGAAAAATGCTGCTTGAGAACTTGTTAGAGTTCAATTTAAGGATATTTGTATATTTTGACATGTGATGTTGACAATTTGTGTTTTAATGCTTATAAAGCTTTATTTTTAAGGTTTTTTCCCCTAATTTTATCAATGTACATTTTCACATTTGCAGGAAATTATGCGGACAATAATTATTTAATGACCATTGATGTTGAAATTCAAAAAATTAAACAGCAATATTATCTGTTGACATTTAAAAAAAATAAAATCTAATTCTTCCCAACCTAAATTTAAGACCCCTTTACATGACTAGAATAGCTTAGTATACATGAAAATCAGGACCTCACTGTTTTGTATACAATAGGGCCTACATAAAGGACCTGAACCTGCAGTCCTTTCTCACAGCTGACTCAATAGGAATTTTACCTAAGTAAGGCTAGAGGCTTAGTCCCTTAAAGCAATCTTTTGTGCTCCCCTAGCTTTTTTTTGTAAGCAGCAGTTAACCGATAAACTCTCAGATTGTGACTGACTAGCAAAAGATTGTAAAACATGTTTCCTCCACTTTAGCTATAGCATTAGACATGGAAAACTGACACTACCAGCAGAAATAAAAGGAGTTACTAAACCCATCTGGACTCCGATATGCTCAGTCACCCAAGGTCTTGAAAAGAAAATCCAGACCATTAATTGTAAGATGGTGAAATATGTACCATTACTATCTGTTATGCTGTGTGATGACTGTCTTTTGGTCAAACATAAAATAAACACACATGCTTTTCTGATTGCATGAGATTTTGCGTGCACAGAGGCCTTCAAGCAAACCGGAGGACATTTTGTTTAACTCTGTTACCAATATAATCAATTATTCTAATTAAATTTCCCCATGTGCATTAATTTCACATTAATATAAGGATCCCATTGTGGGTAATTTTAACATCTACTATGTATTTCCATAGCTGGGCAGCAAAGACAGTGTCTGCCTTTATATTGCAAAGGTAGAGAGTTAAAATCCTATTCAACTTGAATTAATGTTGCAATTTCTATTACATTTTCCCCATTAGTGTGTTTGTAGCTATTCTACATCTAAAGCAAAGAAAATGATTGGGGTAAAATTTTCAAAAGTGCCTACATCCCATTTTCAAAAGAGACTTAGGCTCCTAAGTCGCATTGACTTTCATTGTCTGTTCCACCTGTTTTGAGGAGCCTCCATCCAAAAGTAAGTTTTCAGTTGATAATGTACTGGTCCCTGACCCCATCCTAACCTCTGTGGTAGGTGAAATAGCTGGGACCACCTCATCTTCCCACGTGTTTGTACAGTGCCTACCACAATAGGGCCCACGCCTGATCAGCTGCAGTACAAATACTAAATAATAATAATTAGCTCAGGAAATTTTGACAATTCCCAACGCCTACAACTTTTCTAACATGACTGTTTTGATGTTGCTCACAGGGCACAATGGCACTGTAAATGATGCTAAAGCTTGAATGAATGTGTAAGTGTCTGCGCTTTAATCTATTTTTAGTGTGCCAATTACTGAAACATCTAAGGAACCATAACACAAAAGCTATAATCTGAAATGGGAGCATTTATTAAACAGTTAGCTGGTTTCTATGGGGCAGATCCTTTGCTGGTGTAAATTCAATGGCACTATGACAATTTACATCAGATGAGGATCTGCACATTGGTTTTTATCTACTTAATGTTAATTCTAAGCAAGAATGTTCTTGCATTCCTCTTTCAATGCTTGTGGTTACCCCACAGCATAGGGAAATATAAGTCACAGTCTGGTATTGATGGAAATATGAAATTTACCATCTTCTTGCTGTCACATCAGTCTGTTAAAGCAGGTGGCACTATTCTGAATGGACTTTCATTCCCCCCCCGCTTTCTAAGCCTTATTCTAGTTAATATCAACTCCTTCAGCCAAGATGTCTCCAAGGCATCATCTATCCTCAGTGTATTTATTCCCCTTCTTGCTAGTCGCCATTGATTTGGTTTGTCCACCCTTACTAAGTATCCATATTAATTAGATAAACTAGTAAGCCATTGAACAAGGAATCATGCAGTTTAACTTCCTTCATATAAGAAGTAGGCTTTGCTTTGTTTTAATGAAACACTTACCGAGCACACACACACACACACACACACACACAAAATCACACGTGAAAAATATCTGTAATCTTTTTGTACCTTAGCCTTGAGGAAAATGTTTGATGGTTAATATAAATTGAATTATTGTTAAATCCCCAAACATTTTTTGTTTGAAAGGGGGATAGGTCTATGATTTTGTATTTGTAGGAACAAGCAGAAAACAGAGCAATGAGCTTACAGAAATGGTTGTCGTTTTTTGGTTTGCACCAGCACAATAGATCCCTCTTAAGAATGTACACTTCTACCTCAATATAACGCTGTCCTCAGGAGCCAAAGAATCTTACCACGTTATAGGTGAAACCGTGTTATATCAAACTTGCTTTGATCCACCGGAGTGCGCAGCACACCCCCCCCCCCCGGAGCACTGCTTTACCGCGTTATATCTGAATTCATGTTATATCGGGTCACGTTATATCGGGGTAGAGGTGTAATCTTCAAAGATATGGAGTGTGTTTTGGGGTGGGGACACAGCAGCACACAACAATTATATGGCTATGACATAAAATCATCCCTAGCAAAAATATGCAGTCATCTTCAGTCTAACTCTGACCAAGAATTAAAGAGGATATGATTTAATCTGTTTTATCCATACCACTTATGCCAACCCAAATGTCTAGCAGGTGCTGTGCTGTAAACTACTAATATTAAAAATAAAAAACCTCTACATGCTTCCCAGAATGTCTCCTGCTTTCTTTCTCTTTAAAAGTGTTGGAATAAGATAGTATTTCTAGATGGACAGAATATAAAAGATGCATACAATTTTGGTTTAACCGTAGGAGTTCTCAATTTGCTCATTAACCAATAGTGCTGTCACATTTTACTTCCACTTTGGTGCAAAGAAACCAGAATTTCCAGAGCTAAAACACTGAAAATGGCATGGGTGGCAGAGAATCTATGCACTGATTATTTTTCTTTTCAGCTTGGGGGACCCCAGTTCAATTGTGGATTTACTTCACAAGTAAAATTGTGTTTAATCAGAGATCTCAGGCATGATTTAGTGGAGCGAGACAAGGAATAAGGAAGGTGGCTTCTATTCCTAGCTAGTTCTTTGTGTCATTCATTTTCATAAGCACTATGGTCAGTCACAGATTTTGAAATATATTTAAAAAACTAACATAACTGTCATAGGGCTGACCCTTTAAGGGGTCAGATGCCCAAACCTAACTGTGACAGGCTCCACTGAAGGGAATGAGCCAATGCCGGTCCACCTGGGGACAATTAACTGACTAAGTAGCAAAGCCTGCAGACGTATCTCCACTGCTACAATGATCAATATCTCACCACCACACCTTTCAAGATTCATGGGTCCTACACATACCTATCTCAACATGTGCTGTACCTCATGCAGTGCATCAAAAGCCCCTACAACAACTATCTGGGTGAAACTAGACAATCTCTATGTTCTTGAATAAACTCACACAGAAAAATGATAAAAGACAAGAACCACATATCAGCCCATGGGCGAACACTTTTCACAAAATGATCAGTCCTTATCTGACCTCTCAGTACTTGTCCTCAAAGGAAACCTGCGCAACACCTTCAAAAGGCAAGCCTAGGAACTCTACTAGACACGAAAAACCATGGCCTCAACAGAGACAGTGGTTTTTTGGCTCATTACAACAATTTGTAACACACCCCATTGCCTCTTCTCCCTTAATTGCCCTCTTCATTTTAAGTGGTTTCCTACAGCATCTGTTAACCTCATCTGCTTAACAATCTGTCCCAACATGTATTTAGCTCAGACACTCTGGTTTCTTTCCCCAGACTTGGAGAGGAGCTCTGTGAAGCTCAACAGCTTGTACCTTCCACCAACAGAAGTTGGCCCAATAAAATATATGACCTCATCCACCCTGTCTCTCTAAGTATCTGGAAAGCAGTTAATTGAGTAAGGAGCACTAGGGCCAACTAAAAGGCTAAGGTGAGCTCAGTTGAAAAAGGCTCCTGAGAAGAGACTCTCCTCAGGAGCCTGAACTGGGCAATAGTTTTCCAGGCAAGGAGATCGGGGAGAAACCCTGAGCGAACAGGTTTCAGAGTGGTAGCCGTGTTCGTCTGTTTCAGCTTTAGCCCACAAAAGCTTATGCTCAAATAAATTTGTTAGTCTCTAAGGTGCCACAAGTGCTCCTCGTTCTTTTTCCTGAGCAAACAGGAAAGCCTGCCGAGCTCTCCAGGCAGCAGAAAAGCCTGGGGCCTGGCAGCAGAAGGAGCTGCTGCTGGAACCTGGAGACTTTTGTTTTGGAACTTATCTGGACTCTGTGGTAAGAACCTTTAAACCTTTGTGCAAAGCTCCTTTCCAAAGGCTTTATTGAAGGGAGATATACTGCTGTAAACTAGTGTTTGGTTGCTTCTTGGTGGCCTGTTTTAAATGCAGGAGCAGGTCCTGCCCCGAAATCCCGCCCCCCCCCCCCCCCCACAAAGGCAGCGGAAGGTCCCACCGCCGAAATACCGCCGCGGTCGCTGCCCCCCAAATCGCGCCGGCCCTGTTTAAATGACCTTCCTGTGGGGAGAAAGTGAGGCAGGCCCCAGTAGAGCTACACTCAGCTGCAAGGAAGTGCGCAGGAGGTGGTACACTTCTTCAGTACACGTTTGAGAAATCTAGTGAAAACAGGATAATTTCAGGTGGTCAATCTCTTCCTTCCCTCCCCCCGGTGGGTCTTTCAGTATAATTGGAACAAACTGTTACTGATCTGCAAATCATACTATTGGGAACCAGAGAGGCTTTCTTATTTGTTTTGATTTATAGTACACAGAGCCTAGGCTAGTTGCTTTTACAAGTGCCCTAGCCACAACTTAAAGAAAATATACATGGGGGAGAATGGAACTAGCAACTGTTCTGAAC
Organism: Terrapene triunguis; assembly: GCF_002925995.2. NCBI lineage: Eukaryota > Metazoa > Chordata > Testudines > Emydidae > Terrapene > Terrapene triunguis. Next base: position 5,247,383 of record NW_020664409.1, read on the forward strand.
CACAAAACAGATGATGATTAACCAAAGGTGAAATCAAAACATACATAAAATTCTCCCCCACCCTCTCTACTTACCCTTATCCTTCTCAAAGAGCCAGGGTAAATAGATGGGCCTTACTGTGTACACTGAGGTTCAAGAGATTTGGGGTCTTGTGGACAATGTGGAGTTGTTCCAAAAGTCAGGGTTCCTCCTGGAGAAAACACCCTGCTGACAGCTCTCCCTCTCTTATACCGAGGGAAACTTTATGGGGGAGGGGGGAAATGCAGCTTGAGTCCCTATGCTAACTGCAGTTATGGCAACACGGCATGGCAGTATCATCAACCCCAAATCTTCATGATTTTTGGAGGCCTGGCTCACTTGACTGGCTTTAATATTTCATGATTTGAGACTTTTGTATGTGCCTTCTGGTGTTTACCCCTAGAGCCACTAGTTCTCCAGCTTTTCTGAGCAACCAAGAAGGCTAGAAACTCTCTTTTAAAAATGAAAACTGAGATTGTTCCACAGTCACATGAATGCAGGTGCTGGGACCTCAAGTGAAACATCAACTATTGTGAGATTCCTGATAAAATGGTGGGAGTTGGGCACGCTACCTGGGAAAAGGGGCAGATCATTAAGCAGGCAGATCCTTACCCTTTCAAGGCTTTATAGGGGTGAATGGACTCAAGGAATTCATTGCACTTTCGCTGCAAAACTGGAAAGTTTTAAAACCAGCAGAGGAAGGACAAGCACACAGAACAAGAAAAACCAGGGCACAAGGCCTGGAGGATTAATTCCAGATCATATGTGGCATGTGAAGAGCTATTGAACTACCATTCATCTGGATGACAACACAACCAGATGAATGCAACTTTTGCTTGTGGGCCTTCTGGAGGGGACTGAAAATAAAGGTCAGAGTCTTTTCTTTAAAAATATGCTAATATTCCTCTCCGGTTTAGCAAAACTTCAGCTAATGCAAAGCTGGTACACTATGTGATGTTCAAATTTTTCAGCACTGCATTTTTTTTCCATTCAGGTCTTCAACCATAACTACTGTCAGGCTTGGTTGCATGCTGATAATATCCTGAGATGTTTTCACTTGCATCACCTCTTCCTGTAGTACCTTAAAGAAGCATTGAATTTCCTGTTGGGTGGAACTCTTTTCTGGCTGTTTCTTTTCTTTTTTTTTTTTTTTTTTTTAGCTTTTGCAAAGTTTTGGTTTTTTTTTTTTTTTTTTTTTTTCTCTTTTCCTCCCTCTGGGTCTATAGCCAGTTGTGGCGTTTAGCTGCCAAAACCAAGGTCTTGCTGTCTGCATATCAGTATGTAGGGGAGCCATGTTAATGAAAAAGGACATAGAGCAGTTCTGTAATCTGCTTACAACATGAGTTCAGACCCTGCAAATACTTCTGCACTTAATTAACTTTACTACTCTGATTAGAGATGACTGCTCACGGTAGTAAAGTTGAGCAAGTGCAGAAATGTTTGCAGGACAGGGGTCATGGTTTGTTTTCTATACACCCAAGGCAGACTAACACATAACAAGTATTAGTCCCCTGCTCTGTTCTTGAAGTGCTAGCCTTCTGGTAGTTAAGGATGCACCTCAGTTTCTATTATAAAACCTATTTTTTCCTCTGCCTCAGAATCCACAACAAATTGAATATCAGCCTCAAAATTCACAAAAGGTGGGGAGGGTGAGGAGGAACACTTTCTCTTCCCTCCCTCCCTCTCCCTCCCGGGCTGAGGTAAGGTGCACAAAACTCCTATACTGAAGCATTAAAAACATGGGTTTTCAGAGTATCCAAAAAATCCCCTCGTGTGTTTTGCCGCTTGATAGCACGAAAACAAAGGAAAGAGGGAAAACATAGCTTACTGGATCTATCTAATCAAGATCTACTGCACATGACCTAGTTTAGTTGATTAACTTTACTCATTAGACGTTACCAATATTTTAGATAGTAACTTCAGACTGGTTCACAGAATCCTTGACATGTGGGGCTGGAAATGACCTTGAGACTGAGTCATTCTACACCAGCCCCCTGTGCTGAGGCAGGACCATCTGCTCCAACAGGCTTAAAAAGGGCACCAGGATCCAGATCCTCAAAGGTATTTAGGCACCTAACTCCCATTGAGTTAGGTGCCAAAATACCTTTGAGGATGTGGGATCAGGTTATTCTTTCAAAAAATAAGGATGTGAAATCCTGGCCCAATTGAAGTCAATGGCAAAACTCCCACAGCATTTCACCCTAAGCCTTTGTCTTTTTCCCTTGCAAAGACAGACCTTAAAATGTAAAGCCGTTGCTAGAGGGGCCAAAGGGGAATATAAAAAAATTTAATCAAACAAGCCATTGGTAAGTGGATGCATTAAAGACGGGTTCATCACAATTATGGGAATTTTCTATCACGGTTTTTGTCAGATCCTAGCTTGATGATGCAAAATAAATCAATAAAAAAGCAATTAAAATGTGTTGGTACTTATAGTCATGTTGTGCTCAGGACCAAACTTCTGCAGTTCTCCAGTCAAAATGTAAAGTATTAAATGCCTAAAGAGGAACTCCAGGAAGAAGCACTGGACTATAATGACCTTTGTCAGGCACAGAAGGACTCCGCTCCCTGGAAAGCTCACTGTGGTTCTAATGAACATTGACGAAGTATGTCAAATCCTGCCACTGCTGCAGTGCATCTACCAACTTCCCTCCCATGCCCTAATGCACACCGAGTACTGTCTTCAGAAATGGGAGGGAAGTTCTTCCAAAAGCAGGTGTCCTAGAAACTGGATGTAAACTGAAAGAGTCCCACATGCATCTGAAAAATCTCCACCGACATACCTGTGTCTGAGTTGTTGGAAACCTTAAGCTTCTGTCTTTGGAGACGCTTATCTTACCGTTTCCTGCCACTTATGAGGTAGACACTCAGGTAACCAGGATTTCTCATTCTTTGCCATTGTAGCCCTATTGAGTTCAATGTAGTTCAATCACCTAATCTAAAACAAAGAAAAATGACGCAGTAAGGCCAGGCTGTGTAGGCATGTACTGTATCTCATTAGAAAGTGAGAAGATTTTTTTTCTGTAAAAGAGAAAGATGAAAGCAGCTTGTGAGATTTAAATCGATCCAAGTATATAATGCCAAGGATCCTAAATGGTTTCAAATTGCAGAAGATTACCTTGTAATTTGTAGGCTGCAGAGAAAGCTAATTTCTATACTTCCTGTGGTTAAGTTATCATCCTTCACCGTGACTGAGGATCATAATTTTATCTGCTAGTAAGCTTAATGTTATCCATCTTTTATACAGTATTAAATGAATATAAGTGCAGGCAAATGTTTTATACCACATACAATTTGCCAGCCAGCCAGATTTATGGGCAGCTTAGTTAAAACAAATTATACCACTTCGGTCATGCAGAGAGCAGCTTATTTAGTGAGTATGGCCTAGGGGATCAAACACTGGACTGGGAGCCTGGGTTCTAGTCGTGGTGCTGTCGTTTACCAGCTTGGAGAACTTGAACAAGTCACTTTACCTCTGCATCTCAGTTTCCCCATCAATAAAGTCTTTACCCCTTTCCTCAGAGGCAGGTTGTGAGGGTAATATTGGCTCTCACTTGTGAGGTCCTCTGATACGAGGGCAATAGGCAGCATAAATACCTAGATAAATACAGTGTACTGTACCAAAAAATATTTCTATGGATAACAGTTTCTGAGTGATGGAGCCCACAAAAGTACTGACCTCTGAGCTACTCCCCAAGCAGATCACCACTTATAGGGTAAGTAACTGTTACTCGGCTACATTAAAATCAACCAGACAAAAAGAGAAATGTATAGTGTGTGTACACACATGCTCCTTATGCTGCTGTTAAATAGCCATAGCCATCTCTCTTATGGTGTGTGTTTGTAAATTCTGACTAACAAGACTACACCCATACAAATAAAATAATACATATTAAATATATGCCTGTCGTGGAAATGAGTTATACAAAGCACCAGTGTTGGGAAACCTGATTGTTCTGTTGAGAAGCTGTCTCCTTGGCTGTGTTATGCGTCCATTGTAAAAGCAGCCTACACAGAACCACTGCTGAGAAAATGAGAGAGAGGCCCCTCTGATTTCCCTGAATTCAGCAGCAGGAATACCAGCACTTGAGAGAGAGATTCACTTCCCTGAGCAGATGGACAGATGGAACTGCTAGCTGGACTTTGCAATTGTCAAGCGATTTCAGTGTGGCCACGCAAGCAGAGGAGGGTGCAGACTACCTGTGAATGGCCTTTTGGGATGCTATCATTTACGGGATGGTTGAGAATACTGGGAGCTGTGACCATCTGCAAGAGTTCGTTAGCTTGTTTTCCTTTTTTTTCTTTTCTGAAATTTTACAGCTGGGCTTTTCTGGCTCTTGCTTAGCAAGGAAGTGAGAACCTGGACCTTTTGGCAGGTGAGACTTTTTTTTTTTCTTTTTCTTTTCCCGTCCGCCTGATAGAGGCCGGGGGGGGGGGGGGGGGGAGGAAATGCAGAAGAAGAAACCAAGTAACAAAGAGGAAAGGACAAAAGCAAATTTCTTCTGATTGGGATAGAAATGAAGTGCAAACTTGTTAATAATTAAGGAAATTAATAAAGAAAATATTTTCCCGGTGTAGATTCTGATCTGCAAATACTTCCATCAGGGTGTAGTGCTTACTACTGAATTAAATGAGACTACTTAATTCAGTCTGATAAAGACTGAATTAGAGAGCACTCGGCTCAGGAAGAAGTGTTTGCAGGAACGTGCACTTATATGTAGCTTACTAACAGCTGAGGAGAAGGAGCTAAGATAAAAAGGGGAAAATATTTTTAGCAGACTTTGGTTATTTTAGTAAATTGCTAAATCAGGAGGAGAAAGGTGTTAATTTAGAGGCAGACAAAGGAGAGTCCCTATTGCTCAGAACCAATTTTCAGTAAAGATGATACATAGGCCCAAAACTTGGATACAGGCCTACCAAAATTCAGGAGTATACAATTTTGGTTTGGGCCTAACTTTAGATTTGAGGAAACTCCAGGGTTGTCCTCAAAAGGTTGCCATCATTCATCTTCATTCAAAAAGAGACACCAGGACCCATTATTTCTCATTCAGAAAACACAGGGTTTGTTTGGGATTTTTTGTTTTTTTGCGGGGGGGGGGGACGACCCCTCACAATGCTGTCTTTATAAATCATAAATGAGCTGCATGTGTGTGCACTTTACATTGCCTTGCAGTCCACCTTTAGAGAGCTGGAGGAGGACTGCAGGACAGTGTGCTGGAAACACTGGACTGGGTTAAAGGCAATTTCTTTGGAGACAACAGTATGTGTGGGTTGCTTGGTGAAAAGGCGTAGGCTGGAGATGGACTGGCAGTGCAACTGCAAAGCGGCCAAGTGTAGCTAGCTGTTGGCACCAGATACCTTCAAGGCATAGCACAGCTGTTGGCAATTTGCGGAGTTGAGCCACCAAATGCCATGGGGTTGAGGGCAGGTGAAAGCTGCCTGTAAGTTCTTGGGTGTGTGAATATTTTTAGCATTGGTGGTGAGTCATTTGCTTTAGTGTAAACAGCAAGTCGTGTGTTAAATGCTGAAATATAAGACTGTCATATTATGGGATTAATCTCCATGTATAATTTCCACCAATAATTTATATATAACATCTGTCTGAAAGACAGCTTCCCACACTGACCAAAGCTCCATCTGGTTTCTGGCTGGGGGAGGGCTCTGCCACTCTGTACAGATGCATTCTAGACCTACGTGTGAGTGCTTCTTTTGGGTAAAACCTTTGGAAGCTGTCTCTGAAATCCCGGTGCCATGGTTAAAGGGGGGTGGGGAATATTATCTTTAAAATATGAGTAAGCTATTTCTCACTCGTATTCAAGTGGTGGATTGGACAAAATAACTAGCAACTGGTTAAAGAGACTGAGCTGATCCACATGTGCCAGCTGGTAGTTTAGCCTATGTAAAGTATTTATTTGACCTTGAGGAAATGAATGGAATAGGAGTGTGTCTTGTGATTCTAGCAAAGGACTTTTTTGTGGGCGCTTCTGGAGAGTCCAAGCTGTTTAGCCAGTATGTGTGACTAGGAAATGCAATTGACTTGCCAGAATTTGTCTAAATCCATTTGTGACTTGTGCAAGCATATATGGCATATAATCAAGCAATACTATGTACTTGAGCAATATGTATTGCTGCATTTCCCTGTTAAGGTTTCAGGATTTAATTTTTAGTATGTTCTTGCCTCTTAATATAGTGAAGGATACATCATAAGCTAGCTTTTAGGCTGATATATGCCATTTAGGTTGTGGAATGCCTCAGTAGGGGGAATAAAACGTGTGACATGACATTTGCTTTCCTGAGAGGCACACCACATGTCACAAAATGCTGTAGTTCACTCTCCCATTTTAGAAAATCAATTTCCATTCTGTCATGGTGTTTCACACACTGTGTTCTGAATAAGTTATTCATCAACTTACTAAAATAACTTATTTCTAATTCTCTTTATGTAATAAAAATTACTAGCCATACTTGATTTGTTACAGATGGGAACCTACATAGGGAGGAGTAAAATCTGTTAACTGGAGTATAGACCCATAGAGGTGGGTCCTCAAAGAACAGGTGCCTAACTTCCTTGATTTCAATGGGAATTAGGTGCCTAAACATCTTTGAGGATCTGGGTCGCAATCCCCAAAAGAGTTCCACAACGTTTTTTGTTTTGTCGTCTTAAGATCTAGGTGAATTATTTGTACTGAATAACTCATATGATGAATTTAGCCCTTTGTGTGTCACTTTTCTGTAATCATACTCTAATTTAAATAATGGACAAAAAATAATTTGAACACTTTGAACATATTTCAGCCTCTGAGTTTTTCAAACTATTGGCAGTCTCTATTTTCTATTCCTCCCCCCCCCCCCAAGGTGTGATTGGTTATTTAAATCACACTGTGTTGTTTTTAATTCCATGACTAAGGGATTGAAACTATTAGAAAGAGGAAGGAAATCCAGAAAGGTTTCAAGATGGCCACATGAAAACTTCCAGCATTCTTATTTGTATAACAGTAGTGCTTTGAAACCCTAGCTGAGCTTAGGGATCCATTCTGCTAGCCACTGGACACACAGTTAAAGACCCTTCCTGCCCCAACAAGCTTATAGTCTAAACAGACAAGAAAGACAAAGGGTAGAAGAAAGGAAGTATCATTATCCCCATTTTATAGATGGGGACCTGAGGCCCAGAAAGATGAAGTGACTTTCCCAAGGCCACAAAGGAAGTCAGAGAGAGTTGGGACTAGAACTCAGGTCTCCCAGTTTGGTGCCATAACCACAAGAGGACAGGGTGGTATATTTTCACTTATGAGGGCTATGCCCATGCAGATGTAGAAGACTGGGCTTTTAGCATTGAATTTTACTTCTCAATAAGCAGGTGCCCATTCTCTTGAGAAACTGGCTCTTACTGAAGCACAGCGGCTAATTTATTTGGGTTTATATGTGAATGCAGTATTTGTGAAAGGAACTGGATTGACAACCCTGGAGACACAAGTCCTTTATGCACAGAATGGCTACATCACAGGTGTTGAATTTACAAGCTATGGTGTGATGTGTATCTGTGTATTAGAAGGCAGGACTGAGCCATCAGCAAGTATTCACCAGTGTTGTTAATCCTCTAAGCTGTAACCACACACTAGAGTTGGTATTCTCATCACCTACATTCCTCAATGTACTTCTAATACACGTTCCCTGCTAACACAAGCTGCCCAAACATCTGTGGCGAGACTAAGGAAAACATGAGGAAAAGGACCAGGAGATGAATTATTTCAGCAGAAACGGGGGAAGGAATGCACTGTAACTTGCGCACAGCCTTCTGTACTGCATGCCATAAATTAACACAGTATAAATTTATACATATTTACACCACATAGACTAAACTACATACATTCTCAATATTCAGCCTTCTGTGGTAAGTGTAAGCGAGCAGTCCATATGCTTAGTTGAGGTCTGTGGAGCTCTAGGGAACAAAATGTGTTTTGTGACATTTATGATGTCAAGGAGATGACAAATTTAGGGTAATTGGTGCAGGTCCCAAAATTTGGTGTCCTGTTCCTCACCACAGAGGCACAAGGAAATCTCAGATTGCTAGCTAAGGCCCCAGTTCAGCAAGGTACTTGAGAACATGCTTAACTTTTAAGGACAGGAGTCGTCCCCTTGACATTGGGGCCTACAAAAGCAATCACTGCTACGGGGAAGTCATAAGAGTCTTTCATCTGACTGGATGCTGAAGGCGCCTGCATTCCTCTTGAATTAACATCCTATCACTAGAGCCCCATGTTTTGCACAAATGTGAAATAACATGAAAAAATGTCTTTAAAAAAAAAAACACCTCACCTTGCAGAGGTGGCTCTTGTCCTGCAGAGCATGGCTCAGCTCTGGGCGTTGTGAACTAGCGCACAGGGTCACTGCACTGTTCATGTTTGGCCCAGTCACCCCTACATCAGATGGGGGAGGCAACCAGGTCAAATCTGAGTGAGTGGCATTGCAACCTGGCATTACTCACTCAGATTAGGCCTGGCTGCCTCCCCCATTGTGATGACAAAGAAGTGGCCAAACCTGAGCAGTGCTGGAAACCCATGTCCCAGCTTGCAACACCCAGAGTGGGGAACTGGGCCCAGCCAAACAGGACAGGCGCTGCCTCTGTAGACAGGGCCGGCTCCAGCTTTTTTGCTGCCGCAAGCGGTGAAGAAAAAAAAAAAGATAAAGCCGCGATCGGCGGCACTTCGGCGGCAGCTCTACCGTGCCACTTGATAATTCGGTGGCTGGTCCTTCCCTCCGAGAGGGACTGAGGGACCCGCCGCCAAATTACCGCCGAAGACCCAGGTGTGCCGCCCCTCTCCATTGGCCGCCCCAAGCACCTGCTTCCTGCGCTGGTGCCTGGAGCCAGTCCTGTCTGTAGGGTGAGTTTGGGATGAGCTTATTCTGCATCTCCCTCCTCCCCAACCTGAGCACTTCTCCCCTCAGGACCTCCCACCTCCCTGGGAACAGGACAAAACATAATAACATGAAATTCCTGAAAAGTTATAAAGACACAAATGAATTTCACAGGGCTCTCACTACTAAACCCAAACTCTTAACAGTCCATTAGATACTAAATTATGCCTCCTTCTCTACTGCCTTCCACCTACTATTGTAAATTGGTAGCATTTTGTACAGGTGTGAAAGTCTACACATGGTACAAGGCAGTTGGGAATCAGATCCTTGGTGGTTATTCATTTCACAGAGTGGGGACAGAAAAAGGACTTTTTTAAAAGGAGGAAGGATGGCTGTGATTAAAGCATGAGCCTGGAAGTTTAGAAATCTCTATTCCCTTCCCAGCTGTAGTGGGGCGGGTGCCCCACTCCCTGAATTTGGGGCTGTAGTAGGCCAGTGGGCCTGCGCAGACAGGGAGCCAATCAGGGAAGGCCTTATAGGGAGCCAATCAGGGCCCAGATTAGAGGGAGCCAATCAGGGCCAGGCTCAGCCCTATAAGAAGGCTGCTCAGGACAGGAGCAGGGAGTTTGTCCCAGGCCTTCAACAGGGGAAGGTCTGTCTCCAGACTGGGAGACTAGCACCAGTGCAGTGCTGGGCAGGCCCGGGGGAGCAGAGGGTAACTCCAGCCCGGAGTCTGTCAGGCTGCAGGCCCTGAAGGGTAGGGCCTAGCCGGTGCTAGGGCCTGAAGGGGAAGCGGCCCAGGGACGTGGACAGACAGAAGGAGAGACTGAGGGCAGGACGGCTGCCACTAGAGGGTCCCTGAGTTGGGACCCAGAGTAGTGGGCGGGCCTGAGCGCCCCCCCCCTTTCCCCCTTGCCTTGCACCTGGCCGACGGAGCGGCCATCTAGAGTTGCACCAACTCCCTGCCAAGAGGGGAGTGACTTTGAGGGTGCAGCTGGCCACATCGGCCAGGACGCAGAGAGGCAGCTGATTGATCTCCCCCGGAAGGGGGTAAGGATGGACTAAGGGGGACTGCCGGAGGGCAGTGGCTCGAAGAGGACGCCGCGAGCTTGGGAGCAACGCAGGTCCGGACACGCCAACTGAGGGCGAGACGATGGACAGGACACCACCAGGAGGGGGCGCTCCACTCGACAGAGCTAATTCCCGAGACAACCAGTAGGAGGCGCCAGGTGGTGAGTCCCAACCCCGTCACACCAGCTGTACCATAAATTTCTGTGGTTTGGGATAATTGTGCCTCCGTTTCGCCATCTGAAATGGGGATAGTACTTCCAAACCTCACATTCATTAATATTTGTAAACCACTTTGAAATCCTGGGATGGACAGTGCTATAGAATTACAAAATAAAGCATTTCCATTTCATTTTGCCATCTGAGGGGAAAAATGATGGGTAAGAGCAGAAGAAGGTACAGCAAAAGTTTATTTGGGTATACAAGATTTAGTACTGCCTTATTCAAATAGGGCCAAATCCCACAAGCTGCTCTGTGGGGGCAGGACCATGCCTTTGTGTGTGTGCATGCAGTGCCTAGCACAATGGGGCCCTGAACCTCACTGGACACCCTGGCAAAATACTTTATAATCATCATAGAGGTGCAAAGTGGCTTCAGATCCCCTTGAGCCCAATGGCAGTCAAGTGTGCTCAGCATTGTCTCAGTTGCAGCTGGAATCGGTGAGGGATGTGCGCACTCGGGATGCTCAGCACCTTGCAAGATTCATCATCATGCGTAGTGATAATCCTTAAAACATGGTCCTCTGGGGACCGAAACATTTTTATCAAATCAGTGGATCTGACAAGCTCACAAATAGCAGGATGAAAATCCTCTTAATGAGATGGGGAAGTTGAGAGTTCACTGTCCACTGACATCCATATATATATTTTTTTAATTCTGTATTGTTATAAAATGTACAAACGATATATGTTAAATGGTGATATTTGCTCACCTGTGTAAGGAGCTTTGACAGCTAGGGATAAAAATCATCATGTAAGTGTGAAGTACTGATATTATTTAGTTAAAATATCCAAAATATGGAGAGAAAGGTAACTGAACTCCACCATTAAGCAGAGATCAATGAATGCTGTCATGGTTTTTGTTGTTTTTCATTAAAATGTATGAAGACTCTGCACTCCCGAAAGATATCAGACTAACAGCCACTGAACATGTATAGCAGGGGTGGCCAACCTGTGGCTCTAGAGCCGCATGCAGCTCTTCAGAAGTTAATATGCAGCTCCTTGTATAGGCACCGACTCCGGGGCTGGAGCTACAGGTGCCAACTTGCCAATGTGCCAGGGGGTGCTCACTGCTCTACTCTGGCTCTGCCACAGGCCCTGCCCCCACTCCACCCCTTCCCCTGCCCTCCCCTGAGCCTGCCATGCCCTCGCTCCTCTCCCTACCCCCCCAAAGCCTCCTGCATGCCATAAAACAGCTGATCAGGAGGTGCGTGGAGGGAGGGGGAGGCACTGATCGATGGGGCTGCCGGTGAGTGGGAGGCGCTGGGAGCAGGGGAGGGGAGCTGATTGGAGGCGAGGGCTGGGAAGCTACTGACATATTACTGTGGCTCTTTGGCAATGTACATTGGTAAATACTGGCTCTTTCTCAGGCTCAGGTTGGCCACCCCTAATGTACAGCATGAGCAGAGACAGTGCAAGCTTCCTAGTGCCTCCCACTGCCAGTGTGTCTTAGGCTACGTCTACACTATGAGCCAAGGATGTGATTCCCAGCTCATGTAGACCTATTCGTGCTAGCTCTCATCCAGGCTAGCGTGTTAAAAACAGTAGTGTAGCTGTGGTAGCATGTGCAGTAGCATGAGCTAGCTGCCCCAAGCACAAACCCACCTCAATCCTGTGGGTACATACTTGGGGCGGCTAGCCCATGTCCCTGCTGCTGCCCACGCTACCACGGCTACAGTACTATTGTTAGCCTGCTAGCTCAATGCACACATGCTGGGAACCTCCTCCCTTGCTTGTAATGTCGATACACCCTTAACTTGTAGGGGATCACCATTCAGGGTTACAAGATAGTTCTACTTTCTCTCATCTATGAATTTGTATTGTGCCCATTGTCAAGGTATTCTAACACTCCTGGTTCCTTTTAGTCAACTTTGACTTCTCCGCTGAGACTGTCAGGAAGGATGCCGGTGGTGGTGGGTGTTGTGAGGTGGACTTTTTTTTCCTCAGGGAACTGGACTGAGACCAACAAACTAGTGTAGGGAACTGAACAACCTTTGGATGGTAACCACTTTTGGTCACATGCTGCCATAAGTAGTAGACATGTCTTTGCAAATCCACCTATGATATCAGTAGCAGGAGTACATTAATTTCATGTAGTGTGCCACTCTCATTACCGTCTCATGGGAAAGGGTGGAATAGCCATCCAATGAAAATAAACATACTATTAAAAAAAGCTTTATAGTGCTTTTTTACAAGCATGTATTCATATAATATTTTTTAGCCAGAAAGAGCCAAAGTCCTCTCTGACGTAACTCCAGTGACTCAAACGGAGTCATGCTAGGGATGAATTTGGCCCAAAACGGTCTCCGGCTTCTATCTGGTCACTGTTGTTATAGGGCCAAATCCTGAGATCCTTGCTCCATTTTACATGCTCCTTACTTGAGGAATTTCCCATTAGCCTCATTCCCATTTGGTCCCTATGAAAAATCAAAACTGCAAGTCCATTCTTGTAAATGGCACAGTAATAAGATGTAAAATAGTAAGACCTAAATCTACCTCTTCAGAATCCTGAATGGTGTCCCCTGTTGAACACAACTAAAAGTACATCAGCCATGTAACATCATATTTACTATTAAAAGACTTCCTAGTCCATCTTATGTCAAATTGGTAAATAACTTTTCCCACAGATGCTAACATTTTAAGGTTACGGTGAAATTGAAATTAGGTTTTTTCTTTTTTTTGTTTTGTTTTTGTTTACATACAATGACTTTCATTACCTTGCCCTGTGTAATCTGTCAATGATGGACAAGTGTGTTGGAAATGAAAAGGGCATACACTTTGAAATTGTAGTGCCACAAATGTGTTTAATAAGAATCTTTGAGACTATTGTAAATTCTCCTCCGAAGTTCTTTGCAGTTTAAATTGGACAACAGTAGCAGAGGGAGAGAAGGCTGTCTCCTTACCTGATGTTCTTGGAAGCTGGTTCCCAGTTCTTGACAGAGGACTGCTGCTGTACTTGAATTTATTTAAAATCATGACACATTAATGACATTCATATTCCACAATGGAAATCAACTGGACATTTGGGGTTTTCTTTACCATTGCACCAGTTATGATAGTCTGCTCTCTTCTCTAAATGGAAATGCTCCAGAAAAGTTTTGTGTACTCTAAACAGCATCTATGCATGATCAGACACTCAGCTTCATGAACATGTGCTGCATAATAGATATAGATGCAAGAATATAAATGCAGATTAGAGAATATTCACTCAAAACCAGTCTGCTTAGTGGGGGGGCACAATATAAAAATGACAAACAGCACAATTTCTACTACTATTTCTAGCAAGTCATCCCTCTTAGCCACAACTGCCTTATTATTCTGAACAGAAAATGAAATTTTACATAAATGTCTTCATCTAAATTATTTGCATTATTTACATGTGTATGCAGCAGATAATCGCACTCAATCCTCTCTATCCTTATTGCCGCTGATATCATTTGGATATTTAAAAGAATGATTTCAGTGCTGAAAATCTCCTACCACCACAGATGAACACAAATGTTAGAAGAATACTGTACATTTTCAACACTGCATAAACATTAACAAAGGAAACCTGCTAGCAACACGGCATTGTACGAATCTCTTAGTTTATAGATGCTGAAACAGAAAGAGGTGGCTGGGCTCAGCCTTGGCAGAAATAGGTACTACTCCAATGACTTCAACTGAGTTAGGGCGTGTCTACACAGCAATCAGAGGTGTGATTGCAGCATGTAGACGCACGGGAGCTTGCTTTAATCTAGCTAGCGCAGATACCAATAGCACTGAAGCTGCGGCAGCCTGGACGTCAGAGCGAGCTATCTGCCCAAGTAATTATCCAGGGTTCCAGGCAGGCCTGTGCAGTACGCGCTGAAGCCCATGCTAATGTGGTTTCACTGCTATCAGTACATGAGCTGGCTAAACTAAAGCTAACTCAGGTATGTCTACATAAGATGCACTCTCCCATCTGATTACAGGTTAAATATTCCCTTCAATCTGCTTGCAGCTGGAATTAGGCCTACTGGGATAGTGCACCCCTGTTACAGGGTACAGGGAGGACTGAAAGTTCCATGCAACACTGGATCCTCTATTTATCCTGCATACCCACCACTGTTATCTTCTGGCTCTACCAAATACTACTGCTTGCCCTGTGTGTGCTGATTTCCCCCCCCCCGCCAGGAGTTGTGGTTAGTTGCACCTTGATTATGGTGTCTTATGATTCCTCAGCTTTCTTCCACACTAGAGAATTTTAATACTCCTTCCAGTTGCACCTTACTCACTAGATTTCTTAACTCCATGTATTTTGTCTTACTGTAGTTTTACTGAATTCAAGTAGCTTGAAAACCTTGGTTCTCTGCTCTCACATCTCTGATTCAGTTCCTCTTTTAGTGGTAAGAAGATGACCCAGGATGGTTTCTCTGGTTGTAGCCTCTATTTTTCCCCCCCCCCCTTTTCCTGGTGGTCTGTGTAACCTAGGAACAGGTGATGATGATATTTTGAATACACCCCATGTGCTGAGGGCCGTACAGAACAAAGAGGAGTCCAAATCCTTACCCCAAGGTAAAAACGTGGTGAATCATTTTCACAAAAGTATAAGAGGGTGTCACACGGTGACACAGGCCCTTTAAGAAGGAAGAAGTCACAGGTGCAGTGGGTGTCAGTTGCCTCCCAGTTAGGCTTACAGCTTATTTAAAGAAGGCACCTGGGTCACAAAAAGGAAGGAGACAAAGAGTTATCTGGAGAAGTCAGTCAGAAGGGAGCTGTCTGACAACGGGTTGAGAGAAACCGAGAAGGGCAGGTGAGAACTGCCTGAGGAGGAATGGCAGAACCCAGGGAGAAACATGAGCAGCAGAGGAGAGCTGGCACAGAATGCCCCTGGGAAGAGCAAAAGGTTGATGGTGACTAGCCAAGCTTATGCAGAGGCCCTGTTACAAAGGGGAAGAACCAGCCTGGTTAGGAGAAGCTGAGCCCAAAACAAGAGGGTTGATGCTGGAGGGCAGATCATAGGAGCAGGGGTAGGACTCACAGGTAGGAAGTCCTGGCTGAGTGGAACCATGTGAAGAGCTCTGTCATGGAAGACCTGATTTGGGGCTACTGAAGAAGAGTTGTGAGGGAGACAGCCTGGAGAGTGGAGCCCTGGAGCAAGGGCAGAAAGAGTCTGGGATCGGGCAAGAGATGAACTCTTGGGGAGGTACGTGAGAATTGTCCCAGGAGGGAGCATGGCAAATTGCTATGAACCTGTTACACTTTGGGATTTTGGGGAGAGTGGGTTGGGTCTTATCATGAGAGTTCTGTGGATTATTTCTGGGCTTGTCAGGATTTGATTTTAATGGACAGATGTCTGTAAACATCAATTTCAACTGATGCACTGCAATCAACGAAAAAAATATCCATCATTGACTCCTTCCCTGGCAGGAGTCATTCAGCAGTGGGGTGGCCACTCCTGCAGCTGGGGATTCTCCTCCTTGCTGTCCCAGCCAGGGATCTCTGCTCTGCCCCAACAGCAACCTTTCCTGCACCCTTGCACCTGCAGGGACTAGGTGCTGCCAGCCCCATGACCATGCAGGGAGCCTTCTGTAGATCCCCTGTCATGGCCCTACTTGCTCATTCACCAACGTGGAAGCCATCCCCAGGCAGGAACTGTTCAGAAGCACCCTGTGACTGGGGACGGCTCCTTCTCCTCTTCACAGACCTGGCCACCAGTGTCTGCTCCTCTGGGCCAGGACCACAGCCTTCTGTGCACCCTTTGTCCCTGTGTCTTGGGCCCCTTTTTATGACCCAGATAGTCCCCTGCTCTCAGCCCTGCTCTAATCCCAACCCTACCCCCACCATAAATTCCACCAACTGTAAAAATAGTTAAAAGATCAAAAACATTCTTCAAAATAAACATCAATATTAATTGCTGAAATTAGAAAAAAATAAAAATCAAATGCAGCCAAGACTAACTATTTCACGTGCAGATGAATCAGGTAGCCAAAGGAAGTCCCATGTGATCTCACACAGGGTGAGAGTTGAATGTAATCTATGCTTGCTCCAAAATCTCTACATTTGAAAAGCTGCATAAAAATGTCATGCCTGACATTGGCTTCTAAGTGCCTACGTCAATTTTGAAAATGGAACTTAGATGATTTTGAAATGTTTACCCTTAATCTATGTTGTTATGAATATTGTTCTTGTACATATAATCCTACTTGTAATCCAGATAAACTTTTGACTTCAATAATATCTTGAGGCAATGAGTTCCACAGGTTCCACTCATGCATTGAATAAAAACATATTTTCTTGAATCGTTTTTAATATTCACTGCCTTTAGTTTCATTAGGTTTCTCCTTGCTTTGTGTCGTGTCTGGGGGTAAATGGAAAAACCAAATTTAATGTCTCTTGGCCATTCTTTATAATCTTTTCAAGTAAATTTTCCGTGCATATAATACTGCGTACCATTTATGAACTGGCACCTTCTTTAAAAAAACAAAAAACACATTTTTTCCCCCTCTATAGCCATATAATGACCTATCTCTGTTACATGCCATAAGCTAATATCATTGTGGTTCCACTGAGTTATGGCTTATTCAATCATTCTGACAAATTACTGTTTTCTTGTAGCAAAAAATTGTTCAACATAGTGTTTTTACTGTTTTGTCAATAAGCAAAGAAAATAAAAACCTTATGGGAATTTGAACAAGAACATTCATACTCCTTATGTGAGCAGTGTTTGAATTGCAATGTGGTGGAAAGGCAGAAGGTACTATGCAACCTGTTTAAGTATTGTATGCCAGCAGCAGAGTGATTTTTTTTCTTCTTCTTCTTTCTTTTCTTGGTCCCATTTACTTGGCTGTAATTCGAGACCACTCCCTCCCCACTTTTTACTAGGCAGCCAGTATTTTTTCAGTGTTTATATTTTTAAAAATCCCTAATCACAGATAAGACTAAACTCTCTTATTTTACTGATGGTTTAATGGTGCACTTATCCTACCAAAGGAGCTGCAGTGTGCATGTGTTTAAATAGTGCACCACTGGCTGCTCTAGCTACAGTCCCTCTCCAGTGAGACCAGCCAGTCCTGGGGTAATGCTGGCCAACTCTGAGCTCCCCAGCAGGCAGAGGCGTAGCGAGCGCCCTCCGACCTGAGGGGGCCCCGCAAGGAAGGGGGCCCCTAAAAGTGGCAAAAGAAATACCGCATTCCAGTTTCTGCATTGTAAGGGGCCCCGCCCAGACATATGTTCGGAGGGGGCCACCGTTCGGAGGGGGCCACGTTCTTTGTTGCTACGGCCCTGCCAGCAGGGGAGAAGCTGTAATAATCTTGCACCACCAATGTCTAAGTGGCGCTTCTGTTGCTAGGGCTCTTTGTGAATCTGGACCCGTGTCTACAGATAGTTAGAGGGCTCTAGAAATGTATCAGTTAAAGAATAGTACAGAGGAAGTTAATTTGATGCATCCGTTCATCCTTTCCCATAATACCAGAACAGGGGCACATTCAGTGAACTTGAAGGTGACAAATTTCAAGTTGATCTAAAGGAAGTACTCCTTTTATACAACACATAACTAACCCGTGGAACACAGTGCCAAAAGATGCCATTGAGGCTAGATGTCCAATAAGATTCAAATAAAGATTATAACCTTCTATGGATAATGAAGACCTCCAAAGTTACTTTTAAATAAGATTACAATTGCTTTAGAAGAGACGTAAACTCTCCTGCTCATAAGCCTACTAGTAACCAGCTGGTGTTAAGGAGAAACACCCCCTACAGTGGATGGTTATTAAACAACCTCCCCATAAAGGAAATCACATCTCCTTCTGAAGTGTCTGGTACTGACCACTGTCAGAAGTACACTAGACTAGATAGACTACTGTTCTGATATGGTTGCTACTGGCAATGAAGTTAGCTTCAAATTATGCCGGATTCATCTGTCTTGATGTCCACATTTATCATTCTGCTAGAACCGATGCTGCTCCATCTTTAATTTTTATTTACAATAGACACTACATTAGGTGTGTTAAAATGGTGGTGGCACCATCACCCCACTTCTTCTGGACCCTGTGGAGCACCCACCATGGCCTGGGATAGGACTGGAAAAGGGTTGGGAGAAGCATGGTCAGGAGAGTGTGTAGGATGATGATAAAAGCGGAAGACAGCTAATGCAGCCAGAGGCAGGCTTAGCAGTGTTCTGGCCATATTCTGCCCAGGGCCGGCTCTGGCTTTTTTGCCGCCCTAGGCAAAGAAGCCAGCGGCTGCCCCCCCCCCCCACGCCCGGGGCGCTCCGCCCCCCCCCCCCGCCGGCGGCCAGAGCGCCGGGGGGAGGGCAGAGAGCCCCCGGCGGCCAGAGCGCCGGGAGCAGGGCGGCAAGTCCGGCCGGGGCTCTCCGCTCTCCCCGGCGGCCAGAGAGCCCCCAGCGGCCAGAGTGCCGGCCAGAGAGCCCCCAGCGGCCAGAGTGCCAGGAGGAGGGCGGCAAGCCCGGCCGGGGCTCTCCGCTCTCCCCCCCGGCAGCCAGAGCGCTGGGGGGAGGGCGGCAAGCCCGGCTGGGGCTCTCCGCTCTCCCCGGCGGCCAGAGTGCTGGGAGGAGGGCGGCAAGCCCGGCCGGGGCTCTCCACTCTCCCCCCGGCAGCCAGAGCGCTGGGAGCAGGGCGAAGAGCCCGGCTGGGGCTCTCCACTCTCCCCGGCGGCCAGAGAGCCCCCGGCGGCCAGAGCACCGGGGGAGGGCGGTGAGCCCGCTGCGGCTCCGCTCTCCCTGGCGGCCGGAGCGCCGCGGGGAGGGCGGCGAGCCCGGTCGCGACGCCTCTCTCAGGTCGGAGCGCCCCGCCGGGCCGCCCCCTCCAGGCGCCGCCCCAAGCACATGCTTGGTTGGCTGGTGCCTGGAGCCGGCCCTGATTCTGCCCTTGGAATCTTAGACAATTGCAGCCAGTTTTTTGGAGATAATTTTCAAAAGCACCTAAATGACCTAGGCTCCCAAGTCCCATTTTCAAAATGTTCAAGATTTAGGGTGTCTATGCTAGAGCTAGAAGGTGTAAATTCCAGCTTGAAGAAACCTGCCTGTACTAGCTCTAATGGACTAGTCCTCTAGAAATAGAAGAGAGCAGTGGGAGAGGCTGGCCACCCCAAGTGCATACCTATGGGACTGTACTCTGGGCAACTAGCTCCTCCTGCTGCTTGTGTTGTCATGGCTACACTTCTATTTTTAGTGCACGGGCTCCATCAGAGCTACTATGGGTATGTCTACTCAGATTTATACCTTCTAGCTCTATTATAGACATGCCCTTAGGCACTTATCCTACATGAGTTTTACTGATGCTCCTATGTCCACGTTGGAGCTGGAGGTGTACTTTCCAGCTCAAGTATGCTGCTAGCATGCTAAAAATAACTGTGTAGCTGTGGCTGCACAGCAGCAGGACAGATTAGCTGCCCCAAGTATGTACCTGGGGTTTCAGGCAGGATTGTAGTCAGGACGGCGAGACCATTTTGCTACCCATGCAGCTGCAAAACGCTGCTATTTTTAGTGCACTAGCTCTATCAGAGCTAGCATGGATCTATCTTCCTGAGCTAGACATTACACCTCAGGCTCCTAAGGGTATGTCTATACTGGAGTTGAAGTGCTGGTAAACCATTTCCCCCATTTTTATAGACCTAAATGACCTGATTTATTTTCAAAAGTGCTGAGTAGCCACTGCAGGAACAGACTTCAACATCTGAAAGCCATTCATAGCACCTCTGAAAATCAGGCCGTAAATAATTTGCCCAAAGTCACACAGGAGGTCTGTAGCAAAGCCAGGAGCTGAGCCTAGATCTCCCAGGCCCAAGCTTTAACCACAAGACCTTCCTTCTCTGCTCTGTAGTCACTTAATCTATTCCCATTTTAACATCTACTATAAACCCAGCTATACATGTCATATCTTGGGCGGGGGGGGGAGAAAGCTTGTGATGCTTTCTCACAAAACAAACCTATATCCACAGGTGACTGATATTCTGGGATAACCATATGTGCTTATTGCACCTTCTGAATACTTTACCATGTTGGTATTTATGAAAGGTGTGAAATTGTTTTCCTGGATATTTATGCACAAGAAAGTTAAAAGACTGGCAGAACTAAAGTTATTTATTCATGCACAAGCCACAGTAGGCAACTGTGTTTAGAGTTTCTCTGTATTGGCCTGCACCAACTCCCTTCTCATGGGACAAGAGGCATTAATCCTTTTTCTGGGCTGCAACAGCCCGGGCATTTAACAGAGATCCTGTGTACCAAGCTGTGGAAACTTACAAGTTTGTAACTGTAAGTTGTTATATGGTGAGGGGGTTTTGTTAGAGTCCAGATGAGACTGGATTTTGCTTTAAAAATCAGAGTAACAATCAGACACCATGAAAAGAGCAGAGATGTCTGTCATAAATGTTACTGTCCAACCGGACAGAGGAAGAGCTCTGGTGGTTCCAGGGGGAGCTAACAGTTATGTCTCTAAAGATTCATAGATTCTAAGGCTAGAAGGGACCACTGTGATCATCTAGTCTGACCTCCAGTATAGCATAACTCATAGAACTTCCCCAAAATAATTCCTAGAGCAGATCTCGGGATGTTTTTCTTAAAAAAAATAAAAAATCTTGATTTAAAAATCCACCCTGATCCTTGGTAAATTGTTTCAATGATGGATTATTCACTGTTAAAAATTTATACCTATTTCCTGTCTCAATTTTTCTAGCTTCAGATTCCAGCCATTGTATCAAGTTACACCTTTATCTGCTAGATTGAAGAGCCCATTATTAAATATTTGTTCCCTATGTAGGTACTTATAGACTCTGATAAAGTCACCCCTTAGTTTTCTCTTTGTTAGACTCAAAGAGCTCAGTCTATCCCTAACAGGCATGTTTTCAAATCCTTTTAATTGTTCTCTTGACTCTTCTCTGAACCGTCTCCAATTTATCAACATACTGTATATACTCGTTCATTAGCCCGTTCATTTATAAGCCGACCCCCCAAGATGGATAAGTAAAAATAGCAAAAACTGCATGACCCTTTCATAAGCCGACCCTATATTTCAAGGGTTGGAAAACTTTGGCTCACAGCCTGTCAGGGTAAGCGGCTGGCG
>NW_020664409.1:5268987-5275895 GCF_002925995.2 Terrapene triunguis
TGGGGGTCGGCTTATAAATGGGTCTACACCAAAATTTGATGATTTAATACTCTATGGCAGGGATCGGCAACCTTTGGCACGTGGCTCGCCAGTGTAAGCAGCCTGGTGGGCCGGGCCGGTTTGTTTACTTGCCACGTCCGTAGGTTCGGCCGATCCCACTGGGAGCCGCGATCAGCCGAACCTGCGGACTCAGCAGGTAAACAAACCGGCCCGGCCCACCAGGGTGCTTACACTGGCGAGCCGCGTGCCAAAGGTTGCCGATCCCTGCCATAGAGTTTTAAATCATCAAATTTTGGTGTAGACCCATTTATAAGCCGACCCCCACTCTTTGATGCATCACTTTTTTACCAAAAATATTCAGCTTATGAATGAGTATATATGGTACTTCTTGAATTGTGGGTACCAGAACTGGATGCAGTATGCAAGTGATGGTTACACCAGTGCCAAATGTAAAGATACAATAACCTCTCTTACTCAAATTCCCCTGTTTATGCCTCCCAGGGTCCCATTAGCTATTTTGGCCACAGAGTCACACTGGGAGCTCATGTTCAGCTGATTATCCATCATGGCCCCCAAATCTTTTTCAGAGTCACTACTTCCAGGATAGAGGTGTTGTCCCGCCCCCCATCCTGCAAGTGTAGCCTACATTCTTTGTTCCTAGATGTATACATTTATATGTAGCCATATTAAAACACATATTGCTTGTGCCCAGTTTACCAAGCAGATTTCTCTGTATCAGTGACCTGTCCTCTTTGTTATTTACCATTGCCCTAATTTTGGGGTCATCTGCAAACTTTCAGTGGTGATTTTATGGTTTCTTTGAGGTCATTGATAAAGATGTTACATAGTATATGGCCAAAACCTGATGCTTGTGGGACTGTACTGGAAACAGACATGTTAAATGGGGAGTCATCATTAACCATTACATTTTGAGATCTATCAGTTATCCAGTTTTAATCCATTCAATGTACCATATAAATTCTGTATCATTCTAGTTTTTATAACCAAGATGAAAGTAACTGAGGAACCACCATTCTAATATCAAATGACAAAGATCCTTCATTCAGGACCCATAGAAGCAAAGAAGTGGACAGACTACTTTGGATGGTGTGGATGCATTAATTTTAAGAAGTTCTATTTGCTCCACATGTCAAACACTAAATAGCCCGTGCTCCCTTCCAACATGCTTTTCTTGTCAAGGGGGGAAAAGGTGGAATGAGAAGTTTTCACAATGGGTAATGGAAACTCTGTGTTTGTAGTAGACAGTTACATTTGTTGTCCTGAACTGGAGAAACTGAGAAACACAAGAACCTGCACAATGGGTGAAAATGTCTTTCAGCTTACCACGCCATACAGGATACCTTAGGCATGGGTACCAGCCAGGCAATGGTTCCCAGTACAGTTCACAAGAATGAACGCTTAGCTGTTTTTTATCGCATAACATATAGCCTCCCCTTGAGGAATCAAATGGGCAAATAGAAACACCAGTGCCTCCTGTGAAATACTGTCACATTGGTGTGGTACTGGCAGGAGGAAGGATCTCAGAAAAGCCCATAGGTTTACAACAGAACTAAGGGCTTTGTTAATAACCTAAAGAAGTGACTCAGATAGGCAGCACTACTTCAGGATGTAATGATGCCTATATTGACTCTTTCAGCACCCTCTGGATAATGTCTTCTAGTTAAAAAAACAAGCAGAATGGAGGAGAACCATATCTTGCTACATGGGATACGTCTTCACTACCCGCCGTATCGGCGGGTAGCAATCGATTTATCCGGGATCGATATATCGTGTCTCGTTAAGACGCGATATATCGATCCCCGAACGCGCTCACCGTCAACTCTGGAACTCCACCAGAGCGAGCGGCGGTAGCACAGTCGACAGGGGAGCCGCGGCCGTCGATCCCACGCCTTGTGAACCCCAGGTAATTCGATCCAAGATACTTTGACTTCAGCTACGCTATTCGTGTAGCTGAAGTTGAGTATCTTGGATCGAATCCCCCTCCTCCCCCCCAGTGTAGACCAGCCCAGGAGCAATTGATAGCAAAAACCCAAAACATTATGTAGTGTCAAAATTATAATCATGCAATTAAAGATTGCATTGTAGTTAGTTATACCCAGAGGCAGAGCTAAATTTTCATGGGCAATGTACATTTTTCCTTACTCTTGAGGTCTACACTCAACCTTTGCAACCTTCTTTTAATTTAAAGGTTTCCTCTTTTTTTAAATTTATCTAAAAGAAAATCTATTCAGGCTGAAAGTACATAGTAGCTCTTTGTGTATGGAAAAATAGAAGAAGAGGTACTCCATCCTTGGCTCATTGTCTGTCTAAAACAGGGCCTTTGGGAAAAAATCACATTTGTTTCTGATAAATTGACTCCACTTACCTGCCAAAGAGTTGCCTTGAAATATTTAACTTGGATACTGGTATAACTCCTGCATGTAGAGAATAGTTCAGATTAAATGCCTCCAAACACTGAGGTCGCAACATCAGGACTCCAAGGCCAGGTCTACTTTACCATTAAGTCAATCTAACTAAAAGATATACACACACACACACACACACACACACACACCCTGAGCGACACAAGTTACAGTGACCTAAGTGCTGTCCACACTGGCGCAATGTCAGCGGGAGGGCATCTCCTGCCAACATAGCTTCTGCCTCTCACAGAGGGGGAGTAATTATACCAATGAGAGAGTGCTCTCCCATCCGCATAGAGCGTCTTCACCAGACGCGCTACAGCGGCACAGCCGCATCGGTGTAGCGCTTCTAGTGTAGATCTGTCACTATCTAGACATACCTCTTGTATATGTTCCTTACAGATTTGTTACCCACACACTCTAGGGCACCCACCTTTACACAGTTCCTAGGGGTCAGGGTTCTGTGGGTTTGCAGGGCCTTTTACCAGTGAAAGAGCCTTATACAATAATATCCTTAACCTCTATTTATTAACAGTTACCAAAACAGAATGCACATGCTAAGCATAAAATCCTTACCACTCCCAATAAGGCAGACAAACTTTTCCCTGCTGGCCAGTCAGGATCAGGTCATCCGGGGACTCCAGCTTCTGCACGATAGAGTTGGCAGAGTGTTGAGATCTGGCAGCTCTGATCTTGGGGCTGTGTCCTGGAGTTAAGTTCCAGAGAACTTCCTTTTGGACCCCAGTTTACATAGTTAAGCTTAAGTCCTGCTTAGCTATACTTTAACCAACCATTTTAAACTAAGGTACTACAAAACAGCATTTTTTTTTTTTTCAATCCTAGCCCATTTCAAAACAATTCTTTAACCAATCATATCCCACCATCTTAGTTGATTTAAATCTTGCAATATTAGTTATGCAACAGACAGAAACAATTAAAGAATCCGACAGAGACCATAGAGATAAACAATAGAGAAGGGGGGACCATAAAGGCAAAACAATAAAGAAGTATAGATTTCACAATCACAACGGTTGATAAGTGATTCCTTGCCAGACAGAATGCTAGCAAACAAATTTTTTTTAAAACATCTTAAGATCTGTTTTTTTATCTGGTGGTTGTGGGTATTGTTAGGACAGGATTGCCTTCTGAACGGCCCAATATTACATTGTTTTAATGTAATTTAGAAGGAATGTGAGCATGTGACTTTCTGCTGTTGGGCTCATGGCTGCTGCTCTCCTAATGTGGCTGCAGAAAAAGGCCTCAGCCCTTACAGACTGAACTAAAATACAAACGTCTCCAGACTTTGGGGGATTTGCATGCAGGATCAAAATCTTGAGTTTTGCAGCTTTGGCCTACCTGTACTTTGAATGTTGTTTCATCTTGAACATTATAACACTTAAATCCATGTTTGTATGTTTTTACAAAACATTACCTATGGATGATAGCTTACAATAATTTTTGCCCCTTCTTTAGACTACAAGTGTAATCAAAATGTCAGAATACATTAAGTCCTCCTTAAACAACAGGCATTTATTAGTGAGGAGAGCAATACAAAGGAAGCAAGCTCATTTTGTTTAAACTTTGTTGCCAAAAACTACATTGTCTCCTCAACATAGCACAAACACTTTAGTGCAGGGGTGGGCAATAATTTTTGCAGGGGGGCCACTCCATGAATTTTGGTAAGTCATCACAGGCTGCACATTTCTACTCTATTAATGGAGGAGGTGCAGGGTCTGGGAGGGAGTTTGGATGCAGGAGGCGGTTCTGAGCGGGGCAGGGGATTGGGGTGTAGGAGTGACTCAGGGGTGTGGGCTCTGGGAGGGAGTTTAGTGCAGGAGGGGGCTCAGGGCAGGGGATTGGGGTGCAGGAGAGGGTGCGGGGTCTGGGAGGGAGTTTGGGTGCAGGAGGGGGCTCTGACCTGGGGCAGGGGGTTGGGGTGCAGGAGGGATGCGGGGTGCAGGCTCTGGCCAGTGGAGGCGCTTACCACAGGCGGTTCCCAGCCGGCAGTGCAACAAGGCTCAGGCAGGCTGCGTGCTGTGGCCCCACGCTGCTCCCGGAAGCGGCTGTGGCTGGCGGCTACTGGCACGTCTCTGTGTGCCCCTTGTGGGGAGGGAGCTGTGAGGATAGTGCTGGGGGCAGGGGCAGTGCGCAGAGCCGCCTCCATCCCACCCCCCTGCTGCCACCAGGGGCGCACAGAGACATGCCAGCAGCAGCCAGCCGCTTCCAGGAGCAGTGTGGAGCCACAGCAGGCGGGCAGCCTGCCTGAGCACCCTGCTGTGCCACGGGACTTTTAGCGGCCCGGAGATCGCAAGGGGGCAGCCAAAGAGCCTGGCGGGCAGGACAGAAATGTTAGATGGGCCGAATCCAGTCCTTGGGCCGTATTTTTCCCACCCCTGCTTTAGTGGCTGAACAGCATAATCACGAGTAGAAATTATACAGACGATAAGAGTTTTACAGGTCACTCAGGTTAAAAGGATCTTGGCAATTTACAGGTTTTGGGCCCAAGGTTTGGATCCAGATCCAAACTTTCTGAAACTGTCATAGAAATGGGGAATAACTATGAAGTTTGAGTCCAGATTCTTAAAGTTTGGGGAGTGTTTGGTTTTATGTTTTTGGCTTAAGTCCTTCTCTGCTTTTCACCAAACTGTATGACAATATTTTCTTTGGATATTTTTTATGTGTGGGCTTTTTCCCTGTGTCTCATGCAGTATAAAGCAACTAATTTAGAGTGTGAAGACAGACTTCCTGAAGAGGACATAGTAACACTAAATAAATCCTAGACATACTGAAGGGCTTTTGTCTTTTAGGACTGCTATAGCTTATTCTCCAAGTGGAGTGGTGCCTACAATTTATTGCAGCCATTTCTTTGTGACCCAGTTTGGAAAAACAAATTGTGAGCTATGGAGACCTGCCTCCAGTGTTAGTGCTGCTTGGAAACGAACTAAAAGGGATTTGGTTCACCTCTTTTTTAACATGCAGCTACTGGATTGCTGAGTCAGGCAACAGGGTGATATTTCAACAATCCCATTTAAGAGATTTGTTTTTGCAGCTAATAAGTAGAATTTATTGTAGCACCATTGTACACTGCAGAAAAGATTTCATGTGTAAGACAACACAATTTGTCTGTATCTGAACATTTTACCAGTAGATAAAAAAGACAATTAAGAATAGGTAATTCCACTGGCATTTGGTACCCTAGCTTGACATTGTCTTTGAGACTGGGAAATGTCATACTTAACAATAAAAAAGGATACATGAGAAAATATTAGGTACTAATTAAAGATGCATCTCAAAGTTGCTTCACGCAAGATAATTTTTGCTGATTCTTCTGTAATTTATTTAACATTTTATGCAGCTGCAGGTCTCAGATCCTGCAATAAACATCCCTCTTGAAATCATTTATGAAACATTAAGTCACAATAACAAATTGCTTTTAGTTAAGATCTTTTCTTGATGAATTAGTTTTGCTGTAACTTTTTTGCGTTTGCTTTTATTGTTTTATTTGCAACAGAGCAGATTTTGTAGCAAACATAAGTGTCTTTTTCCTCCCAATAAAACACCATAATCACTGGTGTTTGCCTTCTTCAATTTGGAAATGGATGAGCAATTTAGCTTCTCTCTCTCTGCTGATGGAATGCCCAGAGCTGTTAAGTCTCCTGGATCAGCTGGGATTCTATTTGTGGGTAGCCCCTCCTGATCACTTGCTTCTACCTTCCCACTTCCACTGGGAGAGCAGGGGAGCTGTGTGAGGTGGAGGTGCCAGAGTTGTCAAATCTCATATTTGGTGTTTCTCTTAAAACGCAAGTTACTAGGGTCATTTAATTATGTGAGAACCTCAATATTCATTTTTTTTAAAGTTTCTAGTTCTCAAGGTTCTGAGGGAAAACTTGACCTAAGGCTCAAAAAACAGAAGGCAAATAAAAAAAAGAACCCAACATTTTATAACTTTGGCTTAAAATCATGAGATTTTTTTAAATCTCATTATTTTGGGAGCCTAACATAATTTTTGAATGCTTGGGGTTGCCAATACTGAGGTGTTCTCAGCTGCATCTCTATGGTTAGAGTCCTGGAGGACTTCTCTAGTACTCTAAACTATAGAGACAGTCTTCTGCCATAGCCTCTGCCTACCCTACAACAACCACAGAGATATGGCTAGAACACTGGGATAGTGTGATGGATATGGTAGGCTGTTACTAATCATATCTGTATGGCCATGGTGAGTTGGGGGCCATGGTGAGTTGGGGACCAGTGGAGGGGATGCAGTATTCAATAGTCAGGGAGCATGTTGGAGGTGGTGCAGGAAGAAACTTGAGGGAAGGAGAAGGGAACTGCTTCATAGTCACTTTTCTAAGATGAACAGTCCTAGTCTTTTAAATCTCTCCTTATATGAAAGCTGTTCCACACCCCTAATATTTTTTTTTGCCCTTCTCTGTACTTTTTCTAATTCTATTTTTTTTTTTTTTTTTTTTTTTTTTTTTTTTTTTT
>NW_020664409.1:5275995-5287949 GCF_002925995.2 Terrapene triunguis
TTTTTTTTTTTTTTTTTTTTTTTTTTTAGGTAAAGTGACCAGAACTGTAGGCAGTATTCAAAGTGGGGGTGGGGGGTGTACCATGGATTTATATAGTGTGTGACAAAGTCAGGCTGGGCAGCTGCATGAGAATGGTCCTATTGGGTTCTGGGAAGTGGGAGGATCCTTTAGCAAGCCCGCCCACGGCTAAAGGACCCTCCCCCAGCCTTTGAGGAGGATCCACAAGGTCCAGGAACTCAAATAATTACAGGGGACAACCAAAAATGTAACAGGCAGGTGTGAATGTCAAAGGGTCAAACAAAGGGAACCTGAAGGGGACACTGAGCAGAGAACCCCGGACAGCGCCCACTGCTCCTCGAAGGTGTCAAGGGAGCCAGCGGACGCTCCCCAGAGGAACTCTGCCCGGATGTGTGAACGGAAGGAGGATTGGAAATAGGCCCCACATCACAAAGAACCCCTGCATGAGAGTGGTGGAAGGTAGGTGTGTTAGCCCTAGAATGATAAAGGCCCTTTTTCCTATAAGCTGAGAAGGGGTTACTTCAGCTCAATTAGGGACATCTGAGTCCAATTAAGGGCTGCCTGAGATCTTTTTTAAACCTTTGGTGAGAGAGAAGGGGAGACAAGTTGCTGCAAGGTTAGTGGCAGCAGGGAGATAGGCTTCTCCAGGGTGAGAGGCTGCTCTTCTCACTACTGGGGGGAAACAACCAAAGCTGAGTCCCTGTTTAGGGGAAGGACTGACACCCTAGGGCCAACAAAAGAACAACACCCCGCACCACCACCCCAGCCAGGGGGCAGGGAAAGAGATCCCCTTTGTTTTGTGTTTGCAGATTGACTTCTTCCCATTTGATGGAGGAGCCCTCCTTGGGACTGCCCTGAGGCCTATCTTGAAAATACCGAGAGGGAAGACAAACACTGTCCAGAGTGGGGCTGAATTATCTTTCCCCCAGAGAGGGAAGTCCTAAGTCTGGTGTGACAGAGGAGGTGCCTTGTCACAAGTGGTATTATGGTATTTTCTGTCTTTTATTATTTGTCCCTTTCCTAGTGGTTCCTAACCTGGCTAGTTTTTTTTTATTGTCACTGTACATTGAGGAGATGTTTTCAGCGAACTATCTACCCCGATGCAAAGATCTTTCTTGAGTGGCACCAGCTAATTTAGACCCCATCATTTTGTGTCTATAGTTGGTATTATGTTTACATTACTTTGCATTTATCAACATTGACTTTCATCTCCCATTTTGTTGCCCAGTCACCCAGTTTTGTGAGATCCCTTTGTAACTCAGTCAGATTTTACTATCTTGAATAATTTTGCGTAGTCTGCAAACTTTGCCACCTTATTGTTTACCCCTTTTTCCAGATCATTTCTGAATATGTTGAACAGCACTGGTGCCAGTACAGATTTTTGGGCCACCCCACTATTGACCCAGGAGAGGATCTTCCCTCTTATCCCATGTCTGCCTACTTTGCTTAAGAGCCTTTGGTGAGGGACTTTCAGAAAGCCTTGGACAAGGTCCAAGTACACTATGTCCACTAGATCACTCTTGTCAACACATTTTGTTGACATCCTCAAAGAATTCTAATAGATTGGTGAGGCATGATTTCCCTTTGGAAAAGGTGTGTTGACTCTTCCCCAATACATCATGTTCATCTATATTTGATAATTCAGTTCTTTACTATGGTTTCAACCAATTTGCATGCTACTGAAGTTAGGTTTAGTGGCCTGTAATTGCCAGGATCATCTCTGGAGCCTTTTTAAAAAAATCAGCGTTACACTAGTTATCTGCCAGTCATCTAGTACAGAGGCTGATTTAAGTGACAGTTACATACTACAGTTCTGCAATTTCTTATTACTATCACGCTTTGGCATGATTGGCAGCATCTCTACTGAGAGGAGATAACCCTCCTTTTCTGTTATTTTATGAGGGTCAGAATGGAAATACACAAGCAGTAAGTAAATATATTCCAAAGAGAGACTCCCAAGATCTTATTAGAAACAGCAATGTACTTATTTAAGTGCGTAGCTAGTTGCCTCTTTTTTGTTCTTTCAACAGGTTACTAATTACAGTTGCAGTAATTAGCCTTGACGGAGAGTATACAAGACGATAAATGGCTACTCTGAGCAGTAGTGGAAAATATGCGGTGCCAAACTTATTATTTTCAGTCACAGCTAATTATCTATATTCTAATACATGACTCTCTTTCTTGAATGATGAGTGGGGAAACTGCTGAATAGAGGTTGTTGTTTTTTCCATTTCTCTCCTCAACCATGGAGAGAAATGGAAAAACAATGAAAAGCTTGTTAGACAATGAGAAGATTCATCTGTAAAGCTAGTTCTGAAGGAAATTTTCTCTTATCCCTAGTTATATAAATGTCAAATGCTTATTGTGAAGTTAATTGTTGCATTACACATACCACTAGCAAAGAATTCTGACTTAGACATCAGGGAAACCACTTCGTATTTAGCGGATCAGTAGCAACAAGTTGTAGGGCTTGCCTGACCATGTGTTGGGGCCCAGTGAAGAACTCAGGAGAGGCTGCTTTCCTTTCAGCTGTGCTGCTAGGAGTGTGATTGGCCCATTAATTGATGAGGTAATAGGGGGATGTACTGATGTTCTTGACTAAGACCCCTCCCCGCAAAAGCCCTGGCTCCCAGAACAGTCACCTGCCCTGAACAATTGCACAGGGAATGTCTGAGCAACACCATGAGGATCACAGTCTCTGGCTAGCTTATCTAGAGTGATACAGTCATTTGGGAGATAGATTTTGATTAACAGGGCTTGTCCACACTAATAATGCAACCGTGCCAGCAAATCTGATTACAACACAGTTGTCCACTCACCCAGTCACAGCATTGTTCCAATTTGTCGTGGTGACTGGACTGGTCATGTCCAGGACTTTAGTCTAGTTATGAAACACCATGAGATCTAGTCTATGCTGCACATTAGAATCATGTGGTAACCAGCTTCCATGATGTAGTGGAATGTGTAGTATAAATGGACCCTTACTCTCAGTCTTTATCGCTCACACTGGCCAGCCCACTTAGCATGATTGACAGGAGCAGTCAACAATGACGGCTGTTTTGGGTGAACATAAACATTTGTGTACTAAGAAAGCACAGAAAAAACAGCTTCTATGTTTTCCAGTTTCCTGTATACAATTTTTTCTATTTCTTTACATGTTCCCGGGATTGTTGTGCTGCACAAAAGCAATTATCTATGGATGAGATTCAGCAATGCTCTTCCCCATGTTTAGAAGTGAACTTTGCTTATAAGTCCCACAATACGCACTGTAATCCTTTTATACAACAGCACCTTACCAGTGAAATGTGTTTTTATTAATGGTATCTAATATGGGCATAATTGTAGAACAGAGGTAGCTTTCTGGCACAAAGGAGATCTGAATTACTAATACAGATAAAATTACAGTAAATACTGTATGAGCAGAAGGAGAGCTTGCTTTTCTGTGGGTGCTACCAGTAAAACCACATCAAAATAGCATTGTCCCTTCATCTGGGGTCTGTTCAAGTACAAAGCTGTTAAGTCAAATAAACCATTTGGAAATTCCATCTCTGAGAGCTGATACCAATTCCTCTAGTAGTATATTGCACTTCACAAAGACTCAGATTATGGAATGTGTAGTGTTGCACCTCATACAAGCTCAAAGCCAGGCTTTCCTTTTTGTGGCATGGGTAGTTTTTTACATATTGCAAGGTATACCAAAGGTATATTGCAAGGTATACATTGCTACCAAAGTTTTTGAATACTTTTCTCATTAAAAGTGAGGATATGTGTACTGTTCGTTTAAATCTTCAGTACCATATGAATCATCTGTTTCAAATTGAGCCTGATCCTCTAAGCGCTGCATGTGAAACTCCCATTGCCTAGTTCCATAGATGAAAGGCTTGTATTAACATTCATTCTGTATTATTTATATTATTAGCTACAATCATTTCAGGGGCTGCCTCTTAACTTTGCAGTGGTATTGCTCCTACAGCGTTATCTGATCAATTCTAACACACTATGGGTATGTCTACACTAGAATTGGCGGTGTGATTCCCAGCTCAAGCAGACATACCAGTGCTAACTCTGAATGAGAGAGCGTGCTAAAAATAGAGTAGCCGTGTTGACTAGCCACCCTAGTATATGCTGAGGGTTCAGATGGGATCATACTTGAGGCAGCCAACCTGCCCCGCCACCTCGGCTCCTCTTTTATTTATAGTGCACAAGTTTGATCAAGAGCCATACACTTCAAGAGGATGGGAATTAATTACAAAGTATAAGATTGGAGTTATTAGGTTTGTTTTAATAATAGTAAGTTCAGTATACTTAACCAGGCCACTATTCATTGGAGTAGTCACTTTATTGGAACATATAGCAGGGAATTTAAAGTCCGTGCATTAGATAAGGGTTACTCCTATAAGTAAGGGTTGGCAGATTGAGACCTGTAGGAATTACTGTACCAGCAATAATTCTACAATGCTTACTAGGAAAGCAATAACATACTAAGTTAAAACAATTCAGTAAACTATGTCTTAAATTGCCTTTTGGCAGGCATATAAGAAGTAAATCCAAGACAGAGGCAAAAAATAAAACTCTTAACTTTCACAAGACAAACATATTCACCACATGAACGATAAAAAGACAGATCGTTTTCACATAATCAATCTGATACATATGTACACTATTTCATACTAGATTCTTTTGCCTGAGAACCAAAAAACTACTAAGTATCTAGCAATATGAGAATCATAACTTACAATATTGGTCGATTAGATCAATCTGAAAGTCAAACAGGAAAATCCATTAACAATCTAAAATAACTCATAACTGTAATCTTGTGTAGACATCTCAGTAAGCCATAACTCAAAAGCCAAACTAACCTATTTTAGGGTTGCAGACATCTCAACAAAATAACTTTTGATGTTGTTGGGGATGGGGGGTCGGGGGTAAGAGACAGAATGTAATTTGCTGTCTTGGCATTTATCTCTGTGGCAATTGATGGATTTTGTTATATACATTTCTCTACCATAAAAATCAGAATGATCAACCTTGTTTATGCTTGTTGGGTGTTTGGCTGTGTGACAAGGTTGCTATCAACAGAAGGGATGAAGCATGAGGTAATGGCTAAGACTTAAATGAGAACACTCAGTCATACCTGCTTTCTGCTTGGACTGATCCGCAACTATCAGGGCATAGTAAAATGAAGTGCGTTTTCTCTTGCATGTTCACAAACTGGCAAATTTAGTGGAAGATCATCTTTACTATTTTCCTCTCACCTCTGAAACCAAAGCTATGGACATTGTGTCAATGGCTAACTTGGCCTGCTGAGCATTTTCAATTCAAAGTATTGAATCAGTGAATTAAGCAATAGATGTTGCTTCTTACACTAGGGCTCTACGTTATTTTACTTTTGTGAGTTAAAATTAGGGCTCCTACCCTATGGATTTTGGGAGAAAGGCACCAGGCTTTTATTTGCCATCCTTGCATATCGCTTTCCTACCACCCCCCTTAACTAAGGCATTGTCTATGCTAGGACGTTGCACCACTTTAACACTACGTTAGGCTTGGTCTACACTTACCCCCCAAGTCGAAGTAAGGTACGCAAATTCAGCTACGTGAATAACGTAGCTGAATTCGACATACCTTACTTCGAACTTACCGCGGTTCAGACGCGGTCCACACGCGGCAGGCAGGCTCCCCGTCGACTCCGCGGTACTCCTCTCGTTGAGCTGGAGTACCGCAGTCGACGGGGATCACTTCCTGGTTCGATTTATCGCGTCCAGACCAGACGCGATAAATCGAACTCGGAACTTCGATCCCCAGCTGCCGAACTAGCGCGGCAGTGTAGACCAGCCCTTAGTGTGGATGCACCTATACTGGTATAAAAGTGTTTCTATGCGTATAACTTATTCCCATACAGGAAGGGGAATAAGTTATACTGGTCCATAAGGCATCTTTATAACAGTACAACTGCATCTACATGGGGGGTTGTACTGGTATACCTATTTGGTTTTTAAAAAAATCACACTCCTAACCAAAATAGTTGTGCTGGTACGAAATGTGTGTGTAGCCCAGGCCTAAGTCTATGATGATGATAAAGAATTTGAGCTGTATTTTTTTTTTCTAAGTATCCAAATTCTTGGATCACATCAAGATGTTATCATTTGATGACTTTATCTATTACTAATCTCTTGGGGGGACATCTATTATGTTTGCTGGCTTCTGAGCCTACCCAAAGCAGGTATTTTTATAGGGCTCAATTCAGCAGTGTGCTGAGTGCTCCTGGAATACAAGTGCAGAGGGCCAAAACACTAGTGCTCTCACTATTTGCTTAGCACTAATGCATAGAAGCTTCATCATACCGTGGAGAAATAAATACATGAATGTACCTATGACCAAACCTCTGAACTTGCACTAGGGCATGGGAAAGAGGTGGGAAATGGGCAGGATGGGAGGTGAAGGGAAATCAAAACCAGGGCATGGGTGCTTAAAGAACATCTGAATGCTAGTGCTGTAGTAGGTAGTAGCTGTATTCAGAATTTCAGAGGCTCCTACTGCCAGCCAGGTGTAGTAACTCACTCAAGAATTGCACGTAGGAAAAAGTGAGAGGTGGGGCAACCATGAGAGTTAGCTGCTGGCCTGGAAATATGTCCCTGGGATGTAAGAAAGCGCTTTTACTCTGGCTGCACAATGTCTCATGATGTATGCTTGGTGCAGTATTCTTGCCATCCCGCTAGCCAGCAGTACCCTATCTGCTCATCTACTACACCTTTATTGCAGAGGTCCCCAAACTTTTTTGGTCATGCCCCCTTTACCCGTCCTGTGCCCTGCCCGGAGTGGGGGCCACAGTCCAGGGCCAGAGCTGTGGCTGGGACTGCGCCCAGGAGTGGAGGCACAGCTGGGGCTGGTAGCAGGGCTGGGGAGGGTGACACTTCCTCCTCACCCTATGGGGGGCTGACTCCCCTCCCCATATCCTCCCAAACGTTCTTCCATGCCCCCCATAGGGGGTGACCCCCACCGTTTGGAACCACTGCTTTATTGGATCATGAGTCTCAAACCCTCATTCTAAGAAGCCCTAATGGTGGTTCATTCCTGCTCTTTCACTGTCCTCATCCTCACCCTTACAGACAGAGCACTTCTGCAAGGTTTCATGAAGTTATTACTCCTGAAGCCAGAAGATCATGAACTGGCCAAGTAGCCAAACAACAAAATCTGCTGTTTTTCATAGCCTGAATTGTACTCCAGAAAGCACATTAAAAAAACGTAGTACATTGTGAAACATCCTTACCTTGCATACCAGATGCTGAAATAAGACATCCATTTACAAGGAAGGGAGATGGGTTTTTAATAGGTTTATGCTAATACTAATAATTGTTATTGCAGTTATTCAAAAAATCATACTTATCACAGATCATCCAAAATTAGCTTGTCTCAGATGAACAAAAAATCTAAAATTCATATATCTTAAAAAATATAAAATGAGAAAAAATGTAGAAGTATTAAGAGCTCCCAGTAACTGAGCAAAATAAAAGGACTGACTTCTGGATGTGTTGGAGACCTTCCACAGATATTTCCTATGGAAAGAATTTATTAATTCAAACCATAAGAGTTGTCCAGGGAAGATTAGTCCCACATGGATGCTGCTGCTGTTTTAACTCATCCAAATCTTCAAAACTGTTAATTGTTAATAAACTGTATTAATAGGTACAGGAAACATTTGCATTTAGTATTGATAAGTTAGCTGAAGAAGTTAATAAGTTTGATAACTTTAATGTTGAACCAGAAAATAAAACAGAGTTGCAAAATGTGCCATTTAGAAGGGGGAAACTCCCACAGTGAACCAAATTCTGTTCTTGGTTGGAGTTGCAGTGGGAGTACACCAACATAACTCAGAGCAGGATTTGGCTAGATGAACTTATTTACATTGGCTTTCTTGTGGGTTACTATTTTTTATTTAAGAAAAGTTGAAACTTACATGATTTAGTAACATAGAAACCATCCAGGACTATGTGTCATAGAACATTCATAAAGAACATATGACCTGAATCTGGGAGGTGCTGAGTGCCCTCAACTCCCATGGAAAGACATAGGATTTGTGAATACACTGCACCTCTCAGGAAGTATTTAGCAGCTCTGAGCATAGAGAACAAGAACTGGTACTCTCATTTAATTACCTTCACCAGCACAGGAAAGTTTCAGCCTGCCTATAGTAGAAAAGTTGTACTAGTTAAAATTCACCAGATAACACATCTGCACTACTTGAAAAGTGAGGCTAGGAATAATCCCCTCTAACAGTTCAGATCCCCTTTGATGTTTATCTGTGGGTATGTCTACACTGCAATTAAATGCCTGTGACTGGCCTGTGTCACTGACTTGGGCTCCAGCTGTGGGGCTATAAAGTTGGTGTAGACATTTGGGCTTGGGCTGAAGCCCGGGCTCTGAGACCCTTTGAGGTGGAAGGCTCCCAGAACCTGGGCTTCAGCCTGAGCCCGAACATCTACCAGTGCCATTTTACACTCCCTCAGCCTGAGCCCTGCAAGCCCGAGTCAGCTGACACTGGCCAGCCGCAGGTGTTTAATTGCAGTGTAGACATACCCTAAAGGTCTCCTGTCTGTGAATCTCCCGTTTTACCAGCTTGCTTATGAGATTTCCAGTTTGTCTTAGCTTCAGCCAGGTTAGAAATACTTAAAAAAAAAAAAAAGCCTTTCACAGTGTGTGTTTCATATTTACATCCCCAGGAAGTGCAGAGGTGCAGCACAATTCTAGAACAAAACTTTGGAGCCTCTAAAAATGTTTCAGGTTTGAACTTTGAGTAACACTTTTTTCTTTTAATTGAACTGGCTTCCTAGCTACAAAAATACAATACTGTGATTGATGATGAGGTAAGGACTGGATGGTTCAAAGGAAAGGGAATGAGACAAAGGGCCAAATCCTGCTTGACCTAATGACATTGGATGGAATTCACCCCTGGAGACAGGACCAGTTTTAGATCTTTGCTTCACTTAAGTCCCACATAAGTCCTCAAACTTAAGTGCTATAAAGGCTTTGTGCTGGCCCTCTGTAGTGAGTTGAATGTGTATCCAGATCCCCAGTATGGTTCCCTTTGAAATCAATGGGAATTTCTAAGTGTGGAGAACTCCCGTTGACTTCTATGAGAGCAGCAGGATAGACCACCGGTGAGTCTGCAAGAGTATCCCTTTGAAGACAGTGGGAATTTTCACAAGAGCAAGGCAAGACGGATTTGGTCTGCAGAGCCTTTCTGTTGCTAGTTCTGAAGCTTGACCACGTCAAGAGCGACGAAGGTCTTACTCTAATAGCTTTTCAGTACCTTAGGTTGGATGAGTTGGTGATCTCAGTCTAGTTCCCAGACTACAATTGTCCACCTCATTAAACATCCCTCTCCTTACAACTGACACCCTTGTTGTCAGCCTGTGCATAGAGGCCCGGGGTTGACTGGGCTGCAGACTCTCGGTTACCCATTTCAGGATTAGAGCACACTGACAGAGCATTATGGGGAAGCTTGCCCCCTGCCATTGCTCTTTGCTCTATGAAGTATACGGAAACAGGACACCGCTCTGCAGCGCTCTCACTCCAGCATCTCGGCTCTCGTTGCACAAAGCACCAGAAGAACATCAGCCCCAGTCTTGTATATTTAAAAACCTAAACTAATTGTCACTATTTGCTAACAATTTGGAAAAAATTATTTTTCCTGAAAATACTAAAGCAGATGGGAATGGTACGCATGCCAAAATATTAATGCGAGCTCTACTATTATGAAACAGTTTTGGACAGTTCAGGACATCTGGAGTGAATATGGGGGAGGGAAATGAAAAATTTCTTGAATGTATTTAAAGTCTGAAATAGAATTGCCGTGGCGTATACATGCAGAAACCCTGAATGAAATACACAAATGGATATGGCAGAAAGCTTAAAAGGAAACCAGCTTGCTAGGAGCAGAACTATTTTTAGTTTTCTAACGAGGAAAGCAGCTGTATTTGAGAAAGCAAGTCACTCACTGCTTGTACAATAAGCTGGAACTCTCTCTGGTTCCTGATGTTCATGGTTGTCAGAGGGAAAACCTCATGTGGAGGCTTTTTGGCCTAGTTCCCTCAAGGTATTTAGGTGCCTAACTCCCATTGATTTACATGGGAGTTAGGTGCCTAAATACCTGGAGTATCTAAGGCTAGGGAGCCCTAATTGGCAATCACCTACATTTTACAGCACAATTGGGAGTTATTTGGGACCGGAGCCAGAGACTTCAACCAAAGTCAACGGTAGCCGAGGGTGTTCAGCACCTTTTGGAGTCAAGCTCTTATTTAAAAGCCTAAAGTCCTCTCATGCATACAGTAAACATAACCTTCCTATGCCTTTCTAGTTCTGCGCCTGGCGATTTGTCATAAGAGAATTATTTCCTTCATTTCCTAAAAGCTTTGGAGGCTTGGAGCAATCTATCTTGTTCTTTATATAACATAAGTGCTTTCTGGCTTTGGGAATTGCTTGCATTATTGTTGTAGCCATGTTGGGTCCCAGAATATGGGAAAAACAGGGTAGGTGAGGTAATATCTTTTTATGGGTCTCACTTTTGTTGGTGAAAGGTACAAGCTTTTGCACTATACAGGGCTCTTCTTCCAGTGTGGGGAAGGAAGCAGAGTGTCTAAGCTAAATACAAGTTGGGACCGATAGTTAAGCAGAAAGGGTAATGCGTGTTGGAGGCAGTCACTTGAAATGAAGCGGGCAATTGCGGGGCGGGGTGTAGATAATTATAAATAAAGAGTTTGAAGTTGGCAATAAGGGTAGCAGGCAGTGTGATATGTTAAAAATTGTTGTAATGAGCCATAAAAACAGTATCCCTGTTAAATCCCTGGGTGGTTTTTTTTTTTTTGGTGTCTAGCAGAGTTAGGAATTTAAATTCCCAAGCTTGCCTTTTGAAGGTGTTGCACGGGTTTCTTTTGAGCATTGAAAAAGCAAATATGGGAGCGCTAGCTTTGTGAAAAGCGTTCTCCAATGGATGATAGGGTGGTTTTTTGTCTTTTGAACTCTCACAGAAAAATGATAAATCAAGAATATAGTGATTGTTCAGTTTCACCCACATAGTTGTTGGGGCGTTTGATGCGCCGGATGAAGCACACCACATGTTGTGATAAACATCTGTAGGACCCATGGATCTTCAAAGGTATGTTTGAGGGATATTCATCATCATAGCATTGGAAATATGTCTGCAGGTTTTGCATAATGTTGTACTGGCAGGGTCTGGTGCTGCTTTGAGTAGATGCGTCCTTGTCTGGGGGAGCTTTGCTTCTAATGAGCTTGTAGAGGTTGTGGGGAGTTGTTTGAAGGCCAGAGGAGTGGGTTTGGGAAAGATCTTTCAGCATGTGATGATCATCATCAAATAGGAATTGTAACTCTTTGATGATGCCCCATATGGGTTCCAGTGTGGGGTGGTAGGTGACAACTAGGAGTGTGCACAGATTTTTTTTTTTTCCTGTTTTGAAGCCGGTTTTCCTGCAGTATTTGGATGGCTCTTTCCATGATGTGATCTACTTTTCTGGTGGAGTGTCCTTGTTTAGTGAAGGAGGTTTTCAGTGTGTTTATATATTTATCCTAGACTTTCTCTTCAGAGCAGATGACCCTTTTTTTTTTTTTTTAATTATTATTTTTTTGTGGCTGGTGGATATGTGGAGGTAAGTGTGGTGATCTGTGGGTTTCTTGCACAGATTGTGTAGTTGTTTGTGGTATTCCATTGTTTAAGCTAATCATGGTGTCAAGGAAGTTGATGCTGATGGGCAGAGTGCCAGAGAGAGAGAGTGTGTGTGTGTTTGGATGTGTGTTGGTTGTTGTGATGGAAATCTAAGGAATTTAGGTTGTCTGCCCAGAGAATGAAAAAATCATTGATGTATCTCAGGTATCTCATATTGTTAGTTTCATGGTGCATTTTTCAAGAAATTCTTCGAGGTGGC
>NW_020664409.1:5307949-5422497 GCF_002925995.2 Terrapene triunguis
AGTCCCTTTAATCTAATAAGACTAGGACATTGCTACCTATTTCTACATGTCCTACAGCTCCCTTGAGAAGCTATTGATCAGATAAGGTGTTTGTTAGAAAGCAGGTCATTCTCTGTACCCTTTCTCTCATTTACTCTGT
Source organism: Terrapene triunguis (assembly GCF_002925995.2). NCBI lineage: Eukaryota > Metazoa > Chordata > Testudines > Emydidae > Terrapene > Terrapene triunguis. The sequence continues at coordinate 5,308,089 of NW_020664409.1, forward strand.
CTCATGGATGAGAGGCTGCTGTCACTGCCTTTCTACAACACGCCTGGGCGCGCGCTCTCTTGCTTTGCATAGAGCATAGTAAATCCAGAAATCCCTTATTTATATTTGTAACATTTCCAATTTGTCACATCACAGAAAAAGAGCCACAGCTTTTCAAATGGAAGGAAGTTAGTCCTTTGGCTCATCAAATTGCAAAAAATGATTGCTTGAGCCAATGAATTGGCTATTGCTCATTTCAATAATAAACCTGAATATGTGTAAGAGCTGAAATTTAAAACTGATTAAAATTAACCTTTTAAAAAAAAAGTCACAACTTAGTAAAGAAATCTGCAGGCATTCTTTTGGTTTATGGCTTTAAGTGATAATTGATGATTTGCAGACTTTGTTTAAAGACAGTGTATTCAGAAGAGCTTATATGTGAATGCAGTATGTTGATGTTGCATGAAACTAATAATTCTCTGATGGATTTTTATAGTGTGTGTGAGAGAGAGAAAGAGAGAGAGAGACCATTTGGGCATGCATTTTTCTGAGAGTCCTCTTTAAGAAATACACTTTTAAACCTGCCAATGCCAAAATCTCAGACTAAAAAGACACAAAATAAGGGATAAATTTAAATTATTTGTGAAGGAAACTTTAAGTGCTATGGGAGTCCTTCCATTAATGTCATGAAAGATCATTTTTCTATAACTCCTGTCTCATGATTCTGCATTTTGGATGTGAAGATGATAATTAAAATAACTCTAAAATCCAAATGAGGGTTGCATAAGAGAGGCATGTTAGCAAGCTGTGATCTAAAGCCTATCGTAAATTCCTTTTATTTAAATCTCATAATTCACAATTAGCTGTGATTCCTGCCATTTGGCACACAGAGTTAAGTAAAGGTTAGATTTCTTCTCGTACTGTATTTTCATTCAGGTTAATATTTAAGCCATTCTGGTGGTGTGTCCAGGAGCACAGTTGGTCCTTGTACAGCTATAAATGGCAAAGAGGCTGGGTCTGTTAGACAGAGGCGTAGCGAGCGCCCTCCGTACCCTCCGACCGGAGGGGGCCCCGCAAGGAAGGGGGCCCCTAAAAGTGGCAAAATAAATACCGCATTCCAGTTTCTGCACTGTAAGGGGCCCCGCCTGGACATATGTTCGGAGGGGGCCACCGTTCGGAGGGGGCCACGTTCTTTGTTGCTACGGCCCTGCTGTTAGAGCTTGTCTGTCAGCTGTTTGAACAAGGCAAGCACCTTGATACAGCTGGCCTTGGAGCATGCAGTTTCATGGCTCTCATGCTATTAATTTCCACCAGCTCTCTGATTGGTTGAAGCTGCCGTCCTCTTTGCAGCCTCTAGTGACTGTTGCTGACAGTGTATCTCTCCTCAACTGAGATTACTGTGTATGACCTACTTTGAAAATGGTGTGAACCCAGGTTCACAAATTGCTTGGAAGGGTGCCACGGAGTTGGTGCACAAACATGCATGGTCTGGGAGGCTTCTGTCAGAACAAAAATGGCTTTCTCAATGTCCTCCAGACACAGTGCGCATTCTTTTTCACAGGCCTTAGGTTCACAATTCATCTTTGTGCTCTTGAGTGCAGCATATTGATTTGCTGTGCAAGCCTGCTAAATTAGAGAGCCTCTGGCCAATCAGAGGACAAGTCCTCCATGCCTTTCTGCTCTCAAAACAGCTGAAGTAGTAATAAAGATGAATACAGGGTTTGAGGCTGAGCTGTCAGCTGAAGCCCAGTAGTAGTGGAATCAGTACTACAGGTCACAGTTGCTGCTTGGTGATGGTATTTTATTTACACAGATTCTGTTTACAGTATAAGGTATAGATTTTAGTAATGTGAGCTTGCAAAAGCTTCCCTCCATATCAGATAAATACTTTAACGTCCCAGCCATTCCAAAATACAGAGGGAGGAGAAAATAGACTGATACAAAAGAAAGTAATTGCCTGGAGCATTTCAGGTCAAAATTGTATTTTGTTCCCTCTTTTTCTTCTTCATAAGTTTGTTGTGCTGCAGACACAAGTTTGCACTGAATCCAGGGACTGAGAGAGATTTTATGCAGTTGCAAATCTACTTGAAAGATTAGGCTTTTTTCTTTTCCAAGGCTAACATATTATATACATGGCAGGCAGCCCTTGTGTTTACTGTCTGGTAAGATAATTAACATCAGGAGTAAGGTAATGTATTTTTACTTCTAAAGAGTGGTATTAATGTACATTACCAGACCGAGTTAAAGAGCTTGCTTATCAGGCTTTTCTTCACAGAAGACTTGCACTATGATTTTTCTTTAGGTCAATAAGTTCTTTATTAAATTACCAATGCAAATGTGTTTTAATTTATCCATGTGGAATTTGAATGTGTTGCACAGCCTCCCACTACAGTAGTTTGGGGCTTTTTAAAGATTTACTGTAGGGAAATGGTTCCAACTTGTACTCTGAATGTTTCTTTTTGTTTGTTTTATCCACTGTAAAGACATCTGTTCTACATGGCTTTCTACTTTGGCCTCTGTTCAATTTCTATTGACTTCCATGAACTCCATTATAAAACCCAACTGCACCACTCATGTGACTCTTGAGTACAGATCTATGGCATACAGTAAAATATGGCTTTGATAATCTCTCTGGAGGCAAAACATGATAAAACCATTAAAGGGAAATAATAACCATCCCGAGAAAAGTAAACAACACCTTCATGTATCTTCCTCCACAGCTGAGTGACAGCGGTGAGCATTCAAAGCCATGCGATAGTGGCTTAAAAATAGGGAAAGCTGAGACAAAGACCTTTATCAGCTCTAAAAGCAGAGAGTTATCTATTCCATACAGTATTAACACTATCCTGGCTGATGCAGTGCCTTTGCCAATTGTGAAACACCTAAACGCTCAGTGATAGTCAAAGGGGAAGGGGGCTGGACATGAAACCGGAGTTTGACATTTGCCAGTGGTGTTTATTGTGCCTTGTTTGTACTGAAGCATGGCCAGATAGTAAGGCTTGCTGGATGCTCTGCAATAAAGAATTCTGGCCTAAGAGATGTCACTTAGGTTACAGCATTTATTACTACAATTTGGCCTGGCAGGGTCATTTGTAAGTCTCAGCTGGGAGTGTTTTGTTTTAATGAAAAATGCTAATAGAACAATGATTTGTCCATGAGCCATTTTTTTTCCTAGCACTTTTTTTTAATTTTATGTATGGAATTCTTGGTGGCTCCCTAAGATGCACCATTGTCTATGCTGTGCAGCATGGCCATTGGAAACTTTGTGGGAACAGTGGGGATACAACTTGTCTCCTACTGTTCCAATAGCATAAGGCCCTACCATTTGAACTAAAGAGGAATACTGTAATTTGGCTTTTAGCACTATTCTGGGGCTGTCAATCAGAACAGTCCCAGTTCCATCCAGTAGAGGGCAGTGGTATACATACACAGTACCAGTTGATTGCAGTACTGTGGTCGTCAACTCCTGACTACAGATATCTTCGTGCAGGAGACTTCTCTTCAAGAAATGTTTACAGTGAATTGGAAGGGAGCCACAGATTCAGGGTGGAAGCAAATCCTTGCCCCTCACCCCCTGATACAGAGCATCCAGTATTAGGGCTTTCCCATCTAAGTAAATCAGCCGACCTATTGAATGAGTAGATCACCAGGAAGGAACAGAATCAAAGCAATACAAAACAGTGAGGGACAACTTTATTTTTTCTTTCATACCAATTATAGTGTTTGAAAACACTTCAGAGTACAATAATAGAACAGGCAGAGAATCAAAGGTTTAAAGGTATCATTCCTTAACTCCTACTATAGACAATCCAGCACTGAAGCATCCCATGCTCCCTCACCATCCACAGAAATTGCCATGGTTTCTAAGCAAGCTAACAAAAATCAGTCTGATGCCTCCTGTTAACAGCCAGTACCCTGTGTCCTTCTGACTAAGGCTTCAGGCAGGGCACAGTACTGAGACAGCACTTGTTACATAGGTGAATGACCATCACCTGTCCGTAAGGCAATCGAAATATATCCATACTCATCTTGCCAGATCTTTCTGGCCATTTGACACTGTTGCCCACTAACTTCTACTATCCTGCCTCCAAGAAGCTGTTTGCATGAATGGAAACACCCTTAAATGATTTGGGTCCTTCCTTTCCAACCAAGAACGGTGGCTCATAATGGGCAACTGATCCTCCATCACCAAAGCCCTCATCTCTTGAGTCTTACAAGGCTCTCTCCTTTTATCCATGTTGTTCAACATCTGTAAGCAGCCATTGGCGAGCTGGTGAGACAAGATGAGCTGATGCGCCAGCACTAAATGACCCCCAGTTCTACATCTTCTTTGTGTCAAGCATAAATAGCACCACTTCTCAGCTTTCTCAATGCCTATCTGAAGTCAGCACCAGGATGAAGAGCAGCTGACTAAAACTGAACTCAGGAAAGACTCTCAAGTCTTGTCTACATGAGAGAGCTGCATTAATTGAAACTGTTTTTAGACCAGTTTAGTTAAACTGGTGAAAACCCCTGTGTGGGTTCTCTTCTTTCAGGGTGAGTGGCTTCTTTCAATTTCTCTTAACCAAATTCCTTAAGATAAACCAAAACAAGGCTGTCTTAAACTGAAATAAGAGTGTCCATAGCATTTTTTACAACAGTTTAAGTAAATCAATTTAAAATGTCAGTGCAAATTTGTCATGTAGACAAGCCCCAGCTGATGCTAGTAGGAAGAAGGAAATACTTTGAAAAAGTTGCTTCCTCTGTAACAACCCCCACTATCCAGGGTATCTGTACCTGATTGCTAAATTGGCCTGCAGGCCTGGGTCCTTTTTGGACTTGGTGCTCTTGCATGCCCAGAATACCTGCAGCAGCAAAAAAGTATCCACTTCCATCTACAACTGGCCAAAAGATTGTCCATGCTCTATAAGACAAAGGCGTGGCCATGGTAATATTGCGACAACAGGCTTGGTAATTACTGTATCTAAGAATTAAGCCGCATGCTTTGAAAAAGCCCCAACTGGTACCAAATGCAGCAGCTCCTCTGCTTTCAATACAGGTTGTCATCAGCGTATCACCCCAGCGCTTTGCTGTATGCACTGCATCGTCATTGAACAGTCTAGTTTTAGGTCTGTTTTGATATTTAAAGCCCTCTAAGAGAATGGTGCTAGCTGTCTGTGAGATTGGGTCTTCCTCCATTACCAATCCCTACCACAACAACTACATTCCACTGGAACAATGAAACTGTGGAGCCTTAGAGGAAAGCTCATGAGTGTGGGAGATGGAACATTCCCACAAGCTGGACCTACAGTAGAGCATGCACTCCTGCAAGAGACATGTGACTTTAGACCTCACCGCTTCCAGGGCTAAATACCCAACTCATTTTCATACCTTCCCCTCAATAAATTTCTACACACATACATGCTCACATGCATATGTAAACCCTGTAAGACTAATCAAGCTATTTCCCTGATAGGCTGGGACAGAAGGAATACAGAGAGAGGTTGTTGTTGCTGTGTTTATGTGCCAGGGAGTTGCTCAGCAATTACGATGAAAGGAGCCATAATTACGTAGGTAGATATGTTTTGAGATGAGATTTAAAATGAGATGGAGAGTTGATGCCCTACAGAAATACAGGAAAGGTGTTCTAGACAGCAGAAGTTGCAAAGGAGAAGGCTTGCTTGCTAACGGTGAGACTGTATAAATTAAACTTGAATTTGGTTTACAGTTCCATAGTTGCTGGTGTGGGGGCAGCAGGCACAGCATTTGCAATACATAGGAATTTGGTGAAGGTGCTCACAACTAAACTGTGCCTGACGGTTATTTCAGCAAAAGAGACTCAGAAGAAATTCAGAAGTTTGATTGGTAAGTTTTGTTTTGTTTTTTATTTTGTTGTACTGTTCCCAAATGCTATGCACTGGACAGCAAAGGGTACATTTTCAGTGCATTACAATGTGACTTAGCTGCAGGAACATTAGTGGGAGTAGTGCAGTTCAGTCCTGAAAATGCTTGTTTGGATCCACTGCCCTGTGGCAATGGGGATCATGATCCATGGATTATTTTGGGTGGGTTTCTGACATAAACATCCTTGCCACAGATCTCATGTTCACAGAACAGTGATTTTTTTCTCTTTCTGATTCTGTGCAGAGTTCTTGCTGGTACATTGCATTAATATTAAATTAACAACACACTACTCACATGGAACTTGTATTCTAAAAAAAGCTCACATTATGCTGTAAGCCTTTTATTACAAAATAATAGCAGTCGTGAGGTTAAAGATTGTTCATACAGTTTTCTATAGAACATCTGTACATTTTTTTTTATGGGGGATGAACACTACATTCTATGTGTAGCTTAGTCATATGAATATAGATAATGAATAGTTTACTGAATTTTCCTTTTGTTTTTAACGTTTGCTTACATTCATATAGAACTGGTGCATCCAAAACATACTGGATAATACTTTTAAAAGGGAGCTTTAATTTTCTGTAATACTAATGCCTCTGTTGGCATTCTGCGGAACAGAGGGTCTAATATGCAAAGGATCTAGGCCTGAAGGATTTAGTTCCTAGTTGGAGGCATAGATCAGAGGTTCTGGATTGTAATCTGCATTTGAGATGATAAAGAATCAATTGGTCTGTGTGGAGCAAGACCTTGAAAAGCTTCATTAGGACCAGACTCAGTGAAAACATTGCCCAGCAGCCAAGCCAGGAAGCCCACGCAGACTTCCAGACCTCAATATTTCAGGACTTTGCGGCCTACCATGATGCGGAAGCTGAATAGAATTTTTATTGAATCTGGCCCTAAGTAAGCAAAAGCATTTTGTAATCAGTGCAAGGTTTAACAGAAAGCCAGGGAAGTTCTCTTAATATTTGAGTGATACGGTGGGAAAGCTTAGAGCTAGATATAATTCTGGCGGCAGAGCTTGGCAGAGACTTGCCTGCAAACAAAACTAACTGGGAGTCTGAAAAACAGTGAATCATAGTAATTAACCTGGATGAAACAAAGGTGTGCACAGGATTCTCAACACCTGGATGGGAAAACATACACTGTATGTCAGTCTACAAATGCAAAATTTTAAGGGTTGGGTTTTTTTTCTTCTCCTCTCAAAGCCCTGACGTTACTGTTCCCCTCTTTTTTTATTCCTGTTTTTCCAAAATCTCTGCATTGTGGTATTCATTAATGGAGGAAGGCTAGATACAGTTCCCAGGCCCCTCACTGCCATTCCAGGGGTCTGTCAGAGGGGTTGCTAAAAGTAATATGAGGCACTTCTAGTCCCTGATGGATTGAGCATTAACCATTGATCCTGGAAGAACAGCATGTTGTATAGCCCAAAGATGATTTAAAATGATTTATGTGGTGCTGGTGTGTAGGTCAAATGGGCTGGTCCCATAAGCCACATGACTGTCCATTGAGTCACACCATGAATGTGAAAATGAATACATGGCTATCTAAAGGAGCCATAGGATGAGGCAGGCAACCAAGGCAAGTTCTGTAAAAGAAATTGCATTCTCTCAACATGGAATTAAAAGAAAAAAAAGAGACAGACTTCAGGAATGACCATGAAAAGGCCATAAGCTCAGCCACAGCTTTTTTAGAGGGGTTGGGAGAGGGGATCTGGAAGACTAAAGAAATAGATTGAGGTATATTCTGAATATATCAGAACCCAGACATGATGATGATTTCACCCAAGGCAGTATGTAAGCATTTCAATAAACAAAGTACGCATTGTATAGTGAAATCAAAGCTATCCAATAATAACTACCCTGCAGCTAAATGGATGCCTTTTTCCACAGCTGAATCCTCTGAAGGATGATGTAGTGTTTGTTCATTCTTTGTCATGTGACTTGTTAAAACAATGAAGATGCAAGAAAGAAAAAAGATTTAAATAACATGGTTATTTTGAGTGGTTTGGCCAAAGTTGTACCCAATGAAGGCATATTAGAGGGGGGCAATGCTACCTTTTAGTGTGTCTGTTGGTTAGAACAGGAGACTGGGAACCAGTGATTCTGGGTTCTGTTCCTGGCTCCTCTTCTAACTTACTGCATGACACTGGGTAAGTCACATGACCATTATTGTTTGGTGTTTGATTACAAACTCAGCTCAGACCAGGTTTTCTAAAAGGTTCCCAGACTATTGGAGCAAACCTGGGTCCAGCTCTGAATGAGCCTGGGTCGTCTCAGAGTTCCACACTTACATTCACAGGTTTGAGGGTTTGACATGAAACTAGATGAAACATGATGGGTTTTGACTGAGTTTGCTTTCTGGCTTGGGTTTTGTTTGCACTTAAAATGAAGCTCAGAGGGTGGTGAATTTTACTGGAGAAAATGTCCATGTGGGACTCAGTTAAGCAAAACCATGCAGTTTAAGAACGTAAGACCGGCCATACTGGGTCAGACTAAAGGTCCATCTAACCCAGTATCCTGTCTTCTGACAGTGGCCAATGCCAGATGCCCCAGAGGGAATGAACAGAACAGGTAATCATCAAGTGATCCATCCGCTGTCGTCCATTCCCAGCTTCTGGCAAACAAAGGCTAGGGACACCATCCCTGCCCATCCTCGCTAATAGTCATTGATTGACCTATCCTCCATGAATTTATCTAGTTCTTTTTTGAACCCTGTTAGCCTTGGCCTTCACAACATCCTCTGGCAAGGAGTTCCACAGGTTGACTGTGTGTTGTGTGAAAAAATACTTCCTTTTGTTTGTTTTAAGCCTGATGCCTATTAATTTCATTTGGTGGCCCCTAGTTCTTGTATTATGAGGAGTAAATAACACTTCCTTATTTACTTTCTCCACAGCAGTCATGATTTTATAGACCTCTATCATATTCCCCTTTAGTCGTCTCTTTTGCAAGCTGGAAAGTCCCAGTCTTATTAATCTCTTCTCATACAGCAGCCCTTCCATACCCCTAATAATTTGTGTTGCCCTTTTCTGAACCTTTTCCAATTCCAATATATCTTTTTTAAGATGGGGCAACCACATCTGCATCCAGTATTCAAGAAGTTTCACCCAGTCCTATTTAAAAATCAATACCAGGGCATTCATTTTGCTATGGTGAACACATTACAGCTATTCTTTGAGCCTACAGTACATGTCTTTTAACAACCGAACTTTCCCAGTGTCCTGCTACACTAAGTAAGAGCACATGAATGGAAGTATAGCCACAGTCAAACAGACAGCTGTTGAAGCTCAGTGGCTCCTGCACCTGAGATGTGTATATGTGTTACTATAAGAGAGTGTCTTTTATTCACTACATCTGTCCTCTACCCGATTCCAAGAGCCAGGTGTACAACAGACTACAACACACAAGCCCACATCATGCATTACCTGGGGCGGGGCAGGGGGGGGGAACCTGCAGAAAGACCAGGAAGCTGAATGACTTGCAACTCAGATTTTCCTTTAAGATAGCTCACTGGGGAGTGGGGAGGGAGCAAGGCTCCTGCCCCCAAACACTCATGCACACCATGGTGCAGACAAGGCGTGTGGCCATTCGAACTTAGAACTATCCCAAGATTTGTGGGGGAATCCCTTGGACCGCATGCCGGAGGATTCTTGCAGAGGCTCTGTACCTTCATCCCAGGGCTCCCGAGGGAGGCCTGGTCCCACTGGCTCATGCCTGGCCTCCTCAAACTGCATCTTCAGAGGTGGCTTGAGGCACAGAGGAGGGGAGCCCACGATGGATAAGCTCAGCATTATTTAACAGGGGGCAATCCCCACAGGTTTGAAGGGGGATGATGCACAGAATGGCATGAGCAGGGAAAGAGTAGGACAAGAACTCTCTCTTGGCTCTGCCATGTCTTTGACCATTCATCCACCCCCGTCGCACTCCCCCCTTCTAACCTCCAACCTCACAGTCTCAAACTCAGCAGCGATTCTGCAGTCAGAGGGAACGTGGTGCCACTTAGGGTCAGCCCCTCCCTCTGACAATCTGGAGGATTCTAGAGGATCTGCTAGCTATTACCAGGCTTTCTGCAGGAAATTTCAGCAAGCAGGATCTGGCTCTGATTTTTGTTGTTTTAAAGAACTAGCTGTGATTTTTATATGGTGCTTTAGCATGCCAAAAATCCAGGCCTTTTTATTTAGTGACATATCCTTTGGAAACCTGTAAAATCATGATGGGTTTTCATATTTCTTTTACATTCAGTTCAGGATTACGCACTATCAGCTTTAGGGCCTTGTAGGAACAAGGTGGATATAAATGTTGTCAAAAAATTGGAAGCTTTACACCAGGCTGTTATGATTTAACTGACAGACCATTTGAAGTTACTGAGACTTGGGGAGAAGCAGGCCTTTCCAGAAACATCCGTCTTTTCAGAGGAATGCTGATGTTTTCTGATTGGAACCCATTTGGGAAAGTATTAAACTCGGCACTAACTGGAAAATAGCAATAGCTTTTTATTGTTAATATTCAGAACTTCCAGCAGTGCTGAACAGATCAGGTTCCCCACGAGTCATAGTAGCATCCAACCATTTGCTCTCCAAATTGCTGCAGCTTAGGTTAAAGCAGTCTAGCTTTCTGAAAGCAGCTACAGCCTTTAGGCTTCCAGAGGGACAGAAAGCCTGTGTGTAGGATTATTTATATTAATCTAAAAAGAACAGAAAAGGAAATGAACAGGGAACAAATAGTAGGGAACAAAATCTTAAATAGTTTCATCCACTAGAATCATCTGCCCTTGCTAGGAAGTAGGATAATGTAGCTTCAACCCGAGTTTTGAAGTGAGAGAGGCACACAGACTAGGATCCTTTTCAATCAATCAGATCATTCCTTTAATCCAAGGCATTTCCTTAGTTCTAATAATAAATGCTGAAATCTGGGGTTAGTGCAACATTACAAAGATGCCCTTTAATATACACAACATGGATTACTTGGAACTGTTTGGAGTGTACAATGTCCACATGATTTCCCTTCTTTTGCTACAAAAGGTATAAAAGAGCATCATGCTACAGGCAACACATTTTAGTTTGAAGTGGAACTGGCAGAGGATTTCAATGGAAAGTTGATTTATTTCAGGGGATTATGGGAGTCCAGGGATAAAGCTGGCACCAAGCCACAGGGAGAGCCCTTGACCTAGAAGCAGAAACAGTTTCCAAAGCTGTTCATGTACATAACTGCACAGAACACTTTAATTTAGTACAGAGCATAACCTAAATTCTTTCTCTCAGGGAAGATGAAAGAAACAAATTTTCCCTTCTTAGTAGAATATTGTAAGCTGTATCCAACACTCTTTGCCTTTATATACATCTTATTCTGCAGGATTGTAGGAAGCAATTGTTTGTGACAAAGGACTCCCCCTTCCCCCCCCCCCGCCCCCCCACCAGCATAAAAGTAAATTGAGATGTCACTCATAAAACAGGATCTGGATACAGACTTAATTCACTTTTCCTAACAGGCAAAACAAGCTAAGAGGCCATCACAGGTAACTCCCTGAATGAATGTATGAAACATAATTTCATCCTTTTTTTTCCCCCTCCAGGCCTTGAGCTGTAATTATAAAGACTTCTGGTCTCCCTGGTGACATCAGCTGGTTAACAAAATTTGGATCACAGGAATGAAGCAACCCATAGTCTGTTTGCCGCAGCATTGTTCACACTCCAGAGAAGATAATTGTATATGAAATACCATTCAGTAACTATGCTCTATTAATTTTAGTGGTAGTTTTTTCTCTGTAAGCTTTACATCAGGATTCAAATCATCATCTGTGTTCCATAGTCAAAGGGTACAAAGCATAATAAAACAGCAATAGAATAAGTCTTTCTGTAAAATTATATTTTGAAGCATATGCTAAGACCATATACTAAATGAAACATGGCATGATAATTACATTTACTAAAACTTCCTAAGGTGTAAAAAGCTTCTAACACAGCTGGTCTTGAAATCAACCACAAATTTCGCAGCCAAACTTAAGGGCTGTATCCTGCAGCTCTTACTCAGGCAAAACTTCCCTTGCTATCTATAGGTAGCTGACCTGAATAAAGACTCCAGGTTTGAGCCTTCTGTTTCTAGAACGCATGAATGCCTGAAATTTTAATGCGATGAGATGCTAAATGGTTTCAACATTTTATACATCTACCTGCATGGGAGTCCAACACCATTGCACATTGATCTAAACTTCCACAAGCTAAAAACTGCTTCTTACTGTGTACAAAGTACACTGTATGTGAAAACAAGGACATAACGAAATTGGCATAACTGAGCCCATTGCTTGTTAGTTTTCTGGTTTTCGATGAGTTTTTTATGCTTCTAAAATGAGAATCTAATAGCACTGCCTAGAATAAGGCATAGTGTGAGTTCACTTGTAAACTATAACAATTATGAAATAAGGGGATGAATCCTGTCTTTCTTGCCTCCCTCCACCTTCCCTCCCACCTCCCGATCTGCACTGGGCAATGAGTAGGGTGGGACAGGAGCCTACCTGTAGCAGTCAAGTGAAGGGTCTCCAAACCATTCTGCCTGTGGAGGGCAGATGCATATAGAATGGTTCAGGTGGGCAGAGCACTTAGCAGTGGCCCTTAGTGCAGCTGCAGAAAGGTACAGTGTGCACTGCCCTAGTTCTTGCTGCCAAATACCTTACTCTCGAGGAGGGATATAAGGTCCAGGCCATGCTGCCTGTCCATTTGACATACTAGTAGGAACATTTTTGTGGTATTCATCCATCTCTGATATCTTGGGCAAGGGCTATGCTAAGCCACCTTTCTGCTCCCTTGATTCTCAGTTTGGTCCTTCGTGTAACTTAGAGCAGCCCACAAGTGGCTCTAAGTTAAGCTGGCTACAGCAGTTCCTACTGTGGGCCAAAGATTGCCTGCTCACACTGCACTCTGACTCATCTGCTTCTATCCTCACAGCCCTCTCAAGAACACTCTAGTAGTATATGTCAGGGGTTGGGGAGACTGGGTATCATAGAGCCAGCATTATGCCACCAAGGCATTCCTCTTGCATCAGAGGGTTAACCAGCATCCTCTTTGTACCTCTGAAAGAGTCCTGGGTCAGGCTCTGGCCCTTTGTATTTCCTGGTCTTTCATTATGTTGTATACGTGCATGAACTTTGAAATATTGGCTGAATTTTGTTCATTCTTCATAATGCTAATCGCAGTTACTATGTTGGATTTTGTTATGTGCGGAAAAAGAGTTACGAATGAATCCATTCTGGAGTGGGTAGTTAGAATAAGGCCCCTGATATTCACTAAGTGCTAAGTACAGTATACAACCAAATGTGTGGGTTAAAACCTGACCACGTTTGTCATCAGCATGGAAACCCCACCCACAGCCAGATCCATAAAAATCAAAGGGCAGAATGTGGTATAAATTCCACTGCCCTGATCACATACAGAGGTCTGCCAACATTTTTCTCCAATGTATTCGTTTCTTCAGAAGGGCAGAATTAGGCCTTGAAAACCTAATTCTGAGCTGAGCTACACATACATGTGTGCTGGCCCTGTGTCTAAGAAAGTAGTTAGCTACTAACTGATTTTATAAGTTGCACAGCACTACATGCCTATGCATCGGTCTGTGCTAACCATCCCCACACAACCCCAGCTATGGGGGGCACTTGGCAGAGAAATAAGTTTTAACAGAAAAGTTAGTTTTAATCCTTTTCCCCCCTCTGTGAAATCTCCCTTGTACTTCCTGATTCACTGAAGACTCAGACTGGTGACATCACAAATACCAGAAGTCTTATTTCAGCCTTTGTAATCCAGGGTAATTGTGACATCCAGAATGCATCATTCTGTAAAAATCATCAGTGACCCAGGAAGTATCAAAAGGATTTCATGGAGAGAGGGAGGGGGAAATGTATTTTTAAAAGGTCAGAAAAAAACGACTTGTGTGTTTTGAAGGCTCTTCTCAGCCAGGTTAGTGGGGATATTCTGTGCAAAAAAATCTGTGCTTAACTAATTTTCAGTTTGCTTTGTAGCTCCCCTAGTAGGCATTAGAGCCAATGGGCTTGCAATGAAATACATGGCAGCTGTACCAGTGGGCCAACAAGGTCAATTTTAATTCATGGCCTTGTCTGTGGTTGTGTGGGGGAAAACATAATTATGAGATCGCTTGGGAAATGTCTGTCTCACTGAGGCTAGACTTTTTACTAGTAGTAAGTATTTATGTAGCATCTTTTTACGGGGGAGGGGTGGAGAACAAGTTCACTTGCTTTTACTTAGAAAGGAAATACACAGCTGATTCTAATGTGTATTGCTTATAATTACACTATTTCATTTCTCCTAATTACGGCAAAGAACAGAAGAACTCTAATGACAGTGCTGCTAACTGGATAAAATTTTGGCTACTTCAGCTTTAGTGAATAATTTGTCTTCTTCAACTTGATTTACTAACATCCTGGCTGACAAGGTTTCCCATTCTGTGCATTCATTTTGTGCTTAGAAAGGAATTGTTTATAATTTACAGTTTAAGTCTGAGTGCTATTATTTCGCACTGTCAAAAAGCATCTGTTATAGTAGATACCTCTTCATATGTCTGTGCCACAAAAATAAAGCAAACCAGCAACGTTAGCAGCCACTGTTATGAGCACTATAAGTTGTTCAACAGTTAAACTTAATTCTTTGTGAAAGGGCTGACTGGCAGAGTGGCATAACAAATACAAATATTCTTTGGCCTTGTCTACTGTGGCACCATATTTTGCAAGCTACTTTACCCTTTTAGGCTTCATTTATACTACAGCCGAGTCAAGTGATCCACACTTGCATTGTAACCAGTCCCCTGCCTGGTTAAAACCCAGTTAAAAGTTGTTCTGTAGATGGGAGCTAACAATGTCTCTGTGTCTAAAGCCACTGGCATTCTAGAGTTTGAACCCAATTACAGGAACAAGGTTAGGTCCCGTCTACACAGCAACTTATAAGTGCATTGTAATTAGACCCCTCCGACATAGTTATAGCCACAGTGCAGACAAGGCCTAAAACAGCTTCAAGCATGACTGAATTAGCCAGTGTAGACAGGGACAAACAGTTTGAAGCATCTGAGAATCTGTTTGATTGTAATTCTCTCCTAATAAATCAAAACCCTTGAATGAGCCCCCAAAGCAGCTGTGCTTTCTTTTATTAATTTTTCCTAATACTTGGCACTTTTTATCTTCAAAACACTGAACAAGCATTAGCTAACTAACCCTCATCTCTACACACTTGTGAGGAAGGTAAGCCAGGGCTGTCTACATGACAGTCAGTTACCACAGTGGAGCTCAGTTACCAGGTTGCGTCCCAAATGTGGTGTCACCACACAGTTTAGCTTTGCCAGGATAGATGGGATCAAACCCTGTTAGAAGCATGTTCAGAAAATCATGCTTCAACTCTTAGGTTTGTACCACCACACCCTTAACGTGATTGTTACCCCTCCAGTAAGGAAACATTGGTCCCAGACCCGTCTACACAGGCCAAATCAAAATTGGGTTCTGACAACATGTCAGGGGCATAACTGTGTGGTAACTAGGCTCCCTACTCTGACTGGAACTGTAGTGTAGTCTCTTCTCAAGTAGATGCAGATGGTAAGACTGAGGCTAGGAGTCTGATTTTTTTCAGAAATCATAAGCACCCACAGTTCCCACTGATTTCAGCTGGAGTTGTTGGGTGCTCAGCATTTCCAAAAATCAGGCCTCAAGGAACTTGTCCAAAATCACATGGCTAGTTAGTGGCGATGGTGGGTGATGTACTTTTTCCAGTGTGTGTGTGTGAAAACACACAATTTAAGAGAATAAGAAGAAATATCTTTAAATGTCATAAAGTTTACATAACAAAGAATTTCAAATTTCTGGTCACATCAAGTATTTATTGTTCCATTTTACCTGCTTTATCCTTTGATCTATTTTTAAGTCACTGAAAACTTCATTAACAACCAAATTCCAGCATCTCCTCCCAAAAAGTGTCCTTTAGACTTAGGCTTGCATTTTGAGAAACCTGGTTCTTTTGTGGTACTAAAATGCCGAGGTTTGAATGGAATGCTTTATTAGGTTTCCAAATGCTTCCAGCCAATAACAGGCAAAGTTCAACTCACTAGTTTTAATCACAGAAACATTGTCTGTTTTCACTGCATGTGAGGAAAGCCATGCAGCTCTTAAGAAGATTAAAGCTATAAATTCTAATGTTACAGGGGCCAGTGCTTTACAATCCAACTCAGGCAGAGTTCTTTGTGAAAGGTTTACCTTATGTGAATTTGCAAGACAAGCGATAACCATCAAGTGTCTGTTGTCATTTTCTTTTAAAGCCTTTCATTGGTAGGAAGGTGAGCATGATGCTTTTTTCCTACTTGCAGCTTTGCCTTATTCTACTATTAAGTAGCAAATTATATCATTTTCATTATCAGTGCAACACACAAAGCCATCTGTTACTCGAAGGTATCAGGATCACCAATCAGCCACCCTCAGAATAAACAGCTGTAAATCTAGAGTGCCTATACTTTCTAAATAGAGTGAAGGTTTGACATTAATCTCCTCAGGTTGCTGAGTAGCTGGTACTGTGCCCAAACACAAGTAAGTAAACTCAATTAGTAAAAATAGACATGATGTGGCAGTTCAATATATGGCATTTAAGCATGTGTTCCACATCCCAGAAGGGCTAAGTTTAAGTCCCAAAGATTCCATTTTATACATATGATTCAGTCATTTTCCTGGCTGCCAACTATCTTGTTGTACAAAAAGAGAGGTTTTTTTTTTTGTTTTGTTTTTTTTTACTTCCACAAAGACTAAGGGCCAAATACTGGCTTCATTTATGCTAGTGTAAATCTGGAGTAACTCCATTTGGGATTATGAGCACTCTGCACCTCAAAGTCATTCTACTAACCCACATACAAAAGTTGGCACACAAACATAATTTAACATTGTATGTGTTTTATGCAGCTCTTTACAAGTATATCTACAAAATGCACATATTTTAGTAGTATTAACAGGTAAGAGCATATATGTAAGTACTATACTTTTTGCAGTATTCTTCTACGTAAGACTAATTACAGCATTATTGTTAATCCTTAAACCTAAAGCAGAGTAATGGTTACTCTCATTACTTCATTGAGCAATGTAACAGACTGTCTACACCCCTCTATTATGGAGAACTGATCAAAGGAAAATTATTCAAATGCATATTCTCTAAGATCCCTGTGCCCAAGTCTATAACAGAACAGCTTAAGTTTGGGTGTGGTGATCTTGACCTTATAGTCTTTTGTTTTTTCCAGTTTGCTTTACTTCCTGTGCCTGCTCAGTTTGAGACAGGAGTGTACTCTAAAGCGACTGTGTTTGTTTTCCATACACATTATGATCTGCTCCTATTGTGTAACAACATGCAGTATGCAGGATAAAACACCCAGCTTATTATAGCATAGTTAAAAGGCCTGTCAGTATTTCCATTTGAAATTCTTATTTTCAGGGGTTTACTACTGAGCCATGGCAAATTGCAGGCAGGAAACTTGGCACTCACATTCTCAGCCCAGGAGCAAATTCTTTTACCAACCTAAAATAAATTAATTAATATTAATAGCATGTCCTTCCAGCATACAAAGAGAAGGCGGGTTTGTTTTTTTTCTGAAACAAAAGATGAAGATTAAGAAGAGTATTAATGTGCTGAGTGTCTGTACACAAATGCAAAGAGCATGGGAAACAGGCCAGAAGCAGTGTAATAAACGGTGGAGGGTATTATCTAGTGGACATTACTGAAAGAGGGTGAGCTATTCTCGTAACATGAATGTCAATGAAGATGGGCTATTAATCAATAAATAGGATAGAGAAAAAGGCTAGAGGAGGGGGAAGGGGAGCTATAGTTCAAAGTATTTGTAATGCCACCCAACTACAGTTTGACAACGAAGACTGGTGAGGGTGAAATTATTTGTGTGAAGATAAAAGGAGTGGAAAAACAAGAAATCGTCAGCATCAGCTATGGACCAGTAGGAGTAGTGGGGAAAGAGGATAAGAAATTACTGGACCAATTCTCATAGTAGTTGAAACCACAGTGTGTATTCACAGGGAATTTTAACTGTCCAACAGGTAGGAGACACCATCAAACACTCACAGTTAAAGATGGTCCGGAATTAAGTACAAAGCCAATTTTTTTTTAATATCCAGACAATGGAGATTGCAGCGAGAGAGGAATTCATCCCACATACTCTTCCTACTCACTGAGGATATACAAAACATAAGGAAGCTCAGAACTGGTGACCAGGAGCTTCTTGAATTCAACTAATACAGAATGAATTCATAGCATGCATCAGTACAAGGATACTAGATTTCTGGAAAGCAATTTACCGGAAATGTAAGAAATCCAATGAACATGATATTATTGTTCCATGATACCAGAAAGTATTAATGTCCACAATATGTAAGAAGGCAGGCAGGCAAAACCTAAAACACACCATAAATAAGGCCATGTCTACACTACGGGTGCTACAGAGGCACACCTACCAAGTGGTATCTAGGCCACCGTGATGCCGTGGTGTAGATGCTTCCTACAGCAATGGAAGGGGACCTAAGGTCTGTAGACCAGACCTAAGGAACACCAGACTTCAATTCCTCTGAAGAAGAATATAAGGTCTCCTGCCAGAGGAGAATGTTTCCCAAATCTTGAGAAGGATGGGACCAGTCTTCATGGGACCAGCCCCCTTTGTATCCTCCCCCCCCTACAAATTGGGGGTGTGTGAACTTTGTGACTATTACAAAATTATGTGGACAATTTTTAGTTGATATTTTTGTTCCCCCACTGTACATTTTTACTCAGCAGGGTAACATGTGGGCTAAAGGATATATAGGAACTGTGAGTGATAAGTGATTTATAAAGAATAAATATTGTCACATAAATGCGATTGTTTTTATTCTTGCAGAATTGCAAAAGATTAGAATGCAGGAGCTTTATGCATTTGAATATTTGTGAGGCATCTGATATGGCGTTACAGGAAATCTTACTTGAAAAAAATCAAACTGGTTTGGATGGGAAAACTGTCACATTAATGGGAAAACTATCTGAGGAGCAGTAATTAAACAAAGGGTAATGATACACAGGAAAGAACTGATGAAGAGAGAGGAGTTGCCTAGCTGGGTGATGCATGGATTGTGGGTAGGCCTTTATTTAGGATCTGCATCAGTATCTGGAGAGGGATTGACCAGCATGTTAATGAAGTATGCAGATTATATTAAATTGTGAGGACTTGCAAACACCATTGAAGACACAGAAGTATCAATACAAAGGGACTTTGAGTGGTAGGAACATGGACAGAGAGTAACAAGATGTGATTCAACTTGAAGATGGGCAGGTTAATACATGTAAAGAAAAGTCACCTGAAACACAGATGTTCCCTGGGAGGGAGGAACCTGGAAAGTCTAATGCAGAAAGAGACCCAGGAGTCAGAGCGGACAACAAGTCAGACATGAGTTTGCAAAGTTGTATAGCAGTGCAAAAAGCCATATTTTGAGATGTGTATACAAATGCATCACATCACAGATCAGAAGGTAACAGTTCCTCTTTATGCATCTATTGTGTTCACTTCTGGGCACATTATTGCCAGCAAGATCTTGAAAATTGGGGAAGTGTTCAGAGAAGAGCAACAAAAAATAACCTCCTTCCTAGCAAGCTAAGCTTGGCTATAATGTGAGGCTGGAACATAAGTGTATAGATATCTGAGGGGCGTAAGCACTAAGACCCTGATTCAGCAAGCTACTTAAGAACATGCCTAACTTTAAGTGCATCAGTCATCACAATAAAGAGAATGGGACAACTCAAATGCTTAAAGTGTGTAAGCATGTGCCTAAACTTGCTGAACTGTGGCCCAAGGAGGGGGAGGATTTATTTAATGTGGTACAAAGGTGCATATGTAAGAGAAATGGGATGTAAGTAGGAAAGCAAAAATTCAGGCTAAATGTCAGGAAAGCCCAATGGCAGTGGTAGATGCCACATCACTTGGGATTTTTAGAACTGGAATGAACATAAAGCTCTTGGTTTGATAGGGGAGTACACTAGAGGGGGTTGCCAGGTGGAGATCTTGTTTGTATGTGTTGCTTAAAAAAAATAAATTAGACTGCAATTGAGCCATACGTTCATCTTTGTTTTAAGTTAAAAAATTTTATGCTTTGCTTTTGGCGTGTGAAATTGTTGCCTTGCAGTATCCTTTGTTAAACTAGGGGAAAGAGATGAAGTTCTGTATTTATATGTTGTAGATATGTTTGTATAGCGCTTTGAAAACATTAATCTTGCAGCTTCCCTTTGAGACAGGCAGGTAAATATTACTAAACCTATTTTACAAATGGGAAAATGGAAGGAGAAAGGTTAGGTGACAAGCCTAAAGCTCCGAGAGTGGGACAGAGTGGTTCGGGACTGTGATTAGAACCCTGGGGCTCCTGATTCCCAGTCCTGTGTCTGTCTGTCCATACGTCCATCCCATAACTGTTGTGTCTCAGAACTGGATTAGACCTCTCTCCCCAATCAATTTTAATGTGAGCTTGTGCTGTGACAGATCAACATTCATCTCTCAAGAAGTCATATTCCACATAGAGTAGAAATAAAGTTGAGGTAATTATAAGAAAATATGAGCTCTGTTTCTTTAAATCCAGAGAATGAGTACCAGCTAGTACCACTAACATGTGAAGCATGGTCATTAGTCTAGAATAAACAGAGAGCCCTTGGAGGATGGGGAGATTGGAATGTGAGCTGTGAAACAACTGTTGTGTGGAACCACCTTCAATATGACGTTTTAAGTTGTAAAAGAAGAATAGGGGATAAACACCCCCCCCCACACACACACACACAATGGTTTATTGGTTTATCCAAAGCAGTCATTACAATCCCAGATGGATTTAGGGAATATACAATGGACATTACATGAGAGATTGTTATAGATGCTGAGGGACTGCCTCTCTCCCTGGGCCACACTGCCACAGCTGTGATCAGAAGGGGCACTCGAGCCGGAGCCCCCTGGCTATAAAAAGAGCAGGAGCCACTAGCAGGATCCTCTCTGTGAAAACTCCACTCACCCTGGGACTTGCTCCTCCCCTTGGTCTGAAATAGCCCGAATTTGCTGATCTTCTGGACCTGCTGCAAAAGACGCCTGCTTGAGAGAATTTTAGAGAGGGTGGAGAGTATGCTTCTCATGATGATGATGATGGTGTTTCTATAGGTGCCTGGCTGAGTTCTTGTTGAAATGATTGCTTTAACACTGCTGAGATTGTACTGTACTATTAATTAAGTGCTAGAATGCCTGGAGCCTTGGATAGGCATATTTTTATTATTTTAAATCCAAATGGGTCAATGAATAAAATAAATATCCTATGCGGATAAACATGGGAGCAGTAAGTTCAAAGTAACCTGAAAGATATAACTGGGGAACTCCAGCAAGACAAGGGTGGGCGAAGGAAGGAGGCACAAGACACCTGATACAGGAAGGGAATGATGCCTGCCTTCAGACCAGAGATTGGGTCTCTGACATGCTGGTCTACTAAAGGAGAGAGAGAGAACAGGGGAAGCTGAAGAAATGATGGGCACTCTCATAGACTTTAAGGTCAGAAGGGGCCATCATGATCATCTAATCTGACCTCCTGCACATTGCAAGCCACAGAATCTCACCCACCCACTCCTGGAATAGACCCATAGCCTCTGGCAGAGTTACAGGAGATGTTGCCTTTTGCAGTATAGTGATTCAGATTAGTTCAAAACTAGTTTAGGGCTTCTCTACACGTAGTTACTCTAGAATAACTAGGCCGCTTTAAATTCACACCCTGCCTTAGTTCCGAATAACTTTTATGAGTAGACAAACTCTTAAGCTTTTACAGAACTTCAGACTGGGTCTGTTTTACATATAATTTCTATTGTTTAAATATGACTTTCTGTCTCTTTTCTTGATACATCTTGTTTTACTATAAACCAGGCTGTTTTAAACTGTTTGGCAACTTCACTCAGACCACACAAAAGAAGTGAAAAAATCTGCGACCTCTAAGGGGAGGGAATGACTTCGGGGTAGCTGGAGTCTACCACACTCAGGATTCTTCATCAAAGAGTCCAAACTAAAGGGTTCTCTCTTCCACAAGGTGTGCTACTGTCAGGGTTGTGATCCTGGTGTTACATGAGAAATTCGACCCTGGCTGAGAACCAAACTTAAAGGGGTAAGGTGACACGTTCACCCCACATTTATATTTGTGAAGTTTGAGCCCTGATTTAAGTTTTTGTTTTTGTAGCCCTCATACTGGCTACTCCTATGGGTCTGGTGGCAGCAGATTTATGTTATATTATACCTGTTAGGAATAAAAATGGCATATTCTTATCTGTATAAATGATTCCTATAGTTCTGACCTTTCTGGTTGTCAGCATGCTACATATTGCTTGTTCTGTTTGACAATGCGACAAAAAGATAGGTACAAAATAGAAATGGGCCTGGACTACAACTGGTGTGGACCTCCCCCCCTCTAATGAGTCCAAGGCAAAAGCCCAGATCTCCATGTTCTGACTGAATTTGGTAAACTTTAATTCTGGATTTGGATGTGAACTTCACAGCATGGGCCCATGATTATTTAAAAAAATTAAAATTAGAAGTGTATATAGTGAGGTTTAGAAATTGGTGTTTGCGCATATGTTGAAATGTTTCTCAACAAAAAATATCATCAGGATTTCTAGTATATGGACAAAATGTACATACGTGGCAGTTGGCTTGACACAGTGGAGCATAACTCTGAAGGTCTCTTAGGTCAATGATCCATGAAGTCGGAAGGATTTGTTCAACAGACCAGAACTGCTCTGTTGGAACCATTACGGTCTATTGTGGCAAAAATCCACACTTTCAAAGTACTAGATCGGCTCAGACAGGTGAACTGTACCTTTTCCCCCAAAAATCAATATGCTTATCAAAACACGTACAGCATTTACTAGGCAGACTGTAACTGACTTTAGTGTACTGCACACCAATAAAATATGTTAAAAAATGTTGTGTTATTTCCCAATCCTAAATATCAGATAGCTAGCTGCTAATCTAATCTGTTTAGAGCAGACCAGCTCACTAGTAACCAACAGAAAAACAGGCAAGAAAATTCGCAGATAGAAACTTCTTTTTGCATGGTATGATTTGATGAGAAGGTGCTACATGTCTCAGGAGAAGGACCTGAGAGCCCTTACCTCTAGCTGAAATCAGTGGGAGCTGACTGTCCCCAGCACTTTCCAAGGGATGATCAGTACCCTGCAGTCTTCAAAAGTCCCTTGTGTAAATTTAAGTGACTGTTAATCCTTGCTAACATGCTGGCTTGACAGTCCTGGAAACTAAAATAATAATTTCCACAGAACAGATACAGCAAACTTCACCACTCTGTCTTCCCAATGTGCTTTAACCCCATTACAGAGGGTCTACTTCAAGGGATAAGAAGGTAGTTTAATTTCCATTAGTTCCTTGACCTTTTAGTGCTGAGACTGCCAATAGTGTCAGTTGTATGGAGTGTTGTTGTAGCTATGTCGGTCCCAGGATATTAGACAGACAAGGTGGGTGAAGTAATATCTGAGGAAGAGCTCTGTATTGCTTGAAAGCTTGTCTCTCTCTCTGACAGAAGTTGGTCCAATAAAAGATATTACCTCACCCTCTTTGTCTAACGGTGTCAGTTATGTTACATGGATACCTTTCCACTAGGAACTGGACTGAGATCATCAACTCGCCTCACGTAGGACATAGTGTCTAGTTACAGCTCACTAGGGGACTGATCCTGCAAAGTGCTCAGTGCCCCCTGAGAGACACTGAGTATCCTCAATTGACCCTCACTCCCATTGACTTCAGAGGGAGTTGAACATGCTCAGCACCTTGCTGAGTCAGGACCCTGGGCTGGATTTGAAGTGGTATCTTGGCTTTGGAAGGCTCTACATCTCCATGGCCTTTAATAGGAGCTGATGACACACACCACCTCTGAGGAGGCACTCATCACTTTTCATAGATTGTCATCGATTTTAAGGTCAGAAGGGCCCAATGTGCTCATCTAGTGTGACCTGCTGCATAACACAAGCCATAGAACATCACCCTGCATCAGTTCCAAAGACTTGACTGAACTAGATCATATTCTTTAGAGAGACATCCAGTCTAGATTTAAAAACTTCCAGGGATGGATAATTTACTGATTTCCTATGGCAAATTGTTCCAGTGGTTAATTATCCTCCGTGTTTAAAAAAAGAGAAAGAAAGAAAGAAACCTTATTTCCAGTTTGAAGTTTGCTAACTTCAGTTTAGGCCCAATGAAGCTAGTGAGTGAGAGAGGGGGGGAAACTTGATAGCTTTCTTTAAAACGGAGAGAAATAAGAATGAAACATTCTTGTACCTAAATATTCCATCACACACATGTAAAATGACTTATTGTTCAGAGACCTCCGCAATACCTAGGCGCATTGGGTAAGGTAAAGAATGACAGCCTTAACTCTGAATTTCCTTGCTTTGGGCTTCAATGAGTCTTGCCTGTGAAGGACTTCAGGATTTACACCATACTTCTGTCTTTGAATAGTATTGTAGTACTACACATTTGCTTACTGATTTATGAATGCTGTGCTCACAATTCAATGTTAATTTGAGATGCTTTTGCCAGTGTCGGTTCTCTGTGACTTGCAATTTAATATTTTGCCATCTGAAAACAATGGCATTTAGTTCTCTGGAGAGAAAATCATCAGTATTTGAGTTGCGATAGGAAATATGCTAATGCTCAATAAAATAAATATTTTAGTCATATTTTATGATGCTCCAAGTAAAGTAAAGAAACATATTTTAAATATTTGATTGTTTAGGTGAGCTACATATTTAGCTTCCTTGAGGGAAAATTAATTGGCCAGCTCTAATCTAAATTACGATTTGTTAAAGCTGCTAAAATAACTTAAATCAACTGCATATGTCTGTGCAATAATAATAAAATTGCTTTAGCAAAAATTATCTGAATGCAAGAGGGATAAAAATAGACAGGAGGTGGATTGGACAGTCAGCATATTATGAGTTGGAATAAAAACATCTTACTTAAGCCAAAAACATGGCAACCAATATTTTCTGTTATAAAAATATTTGAGATGAATTTAGGTTTTTTTATGAAAGCTGTCTGAAATTGAAATGAATAGCAGAAGTTCTCGGTTTATTCACAAACCAGTAATAATACCTAAAGGTTGCACAAACCCAAGACCCTGTACAGACCAATGCCAAGAAACCTTTGCTCTTATTCAGAACTCCGTTTTTGCCATAGGGTGAGAATGATTGTGTGTTTATGCTCTCTCATACTAACCTTTCCTTTGATCATGCCTGTCATCTGAAGCAAAAGTGTGTGACAGCTCTGTGAAGTGGATTACTACTGTCCACTAGAGGCTGTAATGAGACTAACAATGTCATTTTATGACAGACCTAAAATTTAGACTCTAATAATCAATTATTTTAAACTTAAAGATGTGCTGAGTGTGAAGAATAATCACTGGTCTACTTCTCTGGAAGGAGCTGAAATAACTTGTGCATGTTTGAATTTTAAAAACTATATTTAAAAAAATCCAGTCGTTTTATGCCTCTCATTCTCCCATTTGTCATTATTAGATGTGTAAAATATATACTGTGGATGACACATTACAACCAGCATGTTGACACAGAGTTTTTTCTGGGCACTGTGTATCTTGTATATCAAATTGATTAATGTCCTCCGGTCATGAATGAATTCAGTAGGAAGTCATATCATCTGTAGCATATCAGAAGCGGTAAATAAAATACCTGATGTCTGTTCAGATGTAACCTATTCTGTACTATATAGGTTCTTATACTGCACTCATCCCCTCGGTATCTGAGCACCTTTCAGTAGTGCATTAAACAATGTGGCTAACATCTATTACAAGTTTCTTCTCTCATCCTCTTCCCAGAGGCAGAAGTGTGTGCAACGGAGTGTTTTTGTTTTGGAATCTTTAAAAACAATATACATACATATATATATGCACTCACTTGCTGCTATGTTTATGTGAAAGAGGCAAACTCAGGGAAGTGTGCCTTACACTTAGAGTGGAGGCTGGTGAGGCTTGTGATGGTCCTTAGTTCTTGGGGGAGTTCATTCCACAGTCTTTGACCAGCCCCTGAGAAAGCTCTGACTACTGCACAGATAAAGCTCTGTTTCCTACACTGACTATAGAAAGTTCCACTGTGCCAGAGAAGCAAAGTTGTCCACCCAGTCTTCATCCTGGAGCTGTTAATGTTCATTTTCTGAAGCAAATGACTCCGCCTCTCTTGAGGCTGAGTTCTGCACTTCTTACTCTATCAAAACTCCCAGTTGAAGTCGATAGGGCATTTTGCCTGAATAAAGACTGAAGGATTAATCGGGCCTTTTGTGCCAGTTGTCTGGAAAAGGTCACATTATGTCCCCGCCTCTCAGCTCCTCTGCATTAATTAAGGGTTCTTGTACTTCGTGGCAACTTGGACCTGTGCTCTGTGGCAAAGTTCCTGGTTGCTGAGGAAGCTGCAAATTCTGCTGCAGCTTTTTTGAATGTAGCTGTGTAATCCATTAAATATAAGAATTAATAATACAGTCAGTGCAGTAGTTTATTTATTTTAACATTAAATTCAGTTTATTTTAAGCTGTCTTCCTATTTTTTAGTTTTGGTATGCTAAAGGTTTTTGTGATGACAGCTTATAAGTGCCCCCAGAGAATTTGTCAGAAGATGGTGAAGGAACAGCAGCTAGGTAAGGAACTGTTGGAATTTCTGCCACCCGGCAGTTTGGATTTGTGGCACCTCCCAAAGTCTGCTTTAAGGCTGTCTGCAGACTCAGGAAGACAACACTGCATCAATTTATGCATCAATCCATGAGGACTAGAAATATAGAGAGAAATTTAAAAGCTTAGGTTCTGGAGCACAATTCTGCAGCAAAGTTTCTGCAGCAAACTCTATAGCCAAAGAATAGAGGTATACACAGGGCTCTCATGTTTATCTGCTGCAAAGAAGAAGGTTGCCCTGAGCTTGCTTCAGCATGAACATGGCTTCTTTTTCTCTGCGTGTGCCACACCTGTTGGCAAGGTGAACATATTAGAATGAGAGATTCCTTTCTACTGAGGTAACATCCTGAACTAGAGAAATAAAAAAGGTAGCGGGGGAATGCAGTGTATTCAAAACTGTGCCCAGATGAAGGGGTTGAAGTGTCACTAGAGGCAGTGCTTAAAGTGAGTGTATGGGATGAGGGATTGCAAGGGGTTGCAGACTCAGCCAAAAAAAAATATTGTTTTAATCAAGTCGGGTCACTGAGGGGTGCATTTTAAGCATGGTTCTTGCCAAAGCTGCTGCTCCCAGATTATAATAGACCTCCCCCACCCCACCCCACCCCACTTTTTCAGACCACTTTAAAAACTGACTAGAGCTTTCACTTGATTTTCAGTAATCCACACTCTCTCCCTCCCTCCCTTTGATTCAATCAATGAATCTTGCATTAGCGGGGTGAGGATGATGTTGATGTCTGCTTGGCTGCTGCTGTTGCAGATTCACTACTTTGAGGTGCTGAGTTGCACGTCTGTCCAAATGTCTTGGCCTGTTGCTGTTTCTTTTCCCCAAAGCACTCATAAAACAGAAAATGTCATCAGGTTACATATGCTGGAACCTTAACTAAAGTTTAGTCGTAATAATAAGGATCTTTATGCCTTATAAAGCTATGCTATATACAGTATACACTATTCTATTGCCTATTGATCAAAACCACTGACTCTTACAATATTATTACTACATTCTTTTCAGCTATTATGGTATAATTATGCAATCTATTTCTTTTTATAAGGAATTACCTTGCAGATCCGTCCACAGAAACTGACAGTTTAGAGTCGTGATTTTTTTTTTTTGCATGTAGCCACTAAGATTATAGAAACACTTCACCAACACATGGGGTGTGTCTACACTAGAAAACTGCCATATTGTAACTTGCCGTGGTGTGAGGGAACTGGGTACAAGTTGCAGCACTGCAGAGTGTCAACACTAGTCACCCTATTTTGGATGCAAGCAGTGCTCAGGGTCCACGCACAGCACTCCCTACAAGCATTGCATGGCCTGTGGATTATTGCACCTATCCCACAATGCCCAGCACAGCTCCCTGGAGCATGTGCATAACGTCAATTTTGGGTTTGCCCCATTGTCCACTTTGAATGGTTTTGTTCTGCATCAGAAGCTGCCTTGTGCATGTTGTAACTCTGGTATTGAAACCCACTGGTAAGTGTGTTACTAGTCTCCATCTGTGCTGATCCAGAGATGAAATGAGTTGTTATCCAAGGCTGTTTAAAGCAGTCTACCACCCTAAGCAACATGTCAATATGCCACCTTCCACATCACTCAAATTTGGCCCAACCACCCCTCCATCATGATGGAGGAGCAGCCGGGCCAAATCTGAGCAAGTGGCATTGCAACCTGGCACATAGGGTCACAGCGCCACTCAGGCTTGGCCCAGTCACCCCTCCATCATGACGGGGGGCGACCAAGTCAAATCTGCCACCAAGGGCAGGTGCCTAGCTTGCCTGTATCTAGAGAGGCCTCTGGTTTTTATACCCCCAGCTACAGAGCTTTATCTCAAGCTGTATCAGCTCATGCCTTTGGTTCAATCCCCAGTGTGTCAGCTAAGAGAGAGGCGCTCACACTATGCCCTCATGTGTGCTGATGTCCTAGCAGAGAGTCAGTAGCTCCTTTAGGACCCCACTGCCTTGCCTATGGGCTTAGTGTATATTACAACGAACACACACAGGACCTGGTGCTCTAGGAGGTATGGAACTTCATTTTATTCATTTCTTCAATAACAATTTTAGTTTTAATTTTGCTGTTCTGTTCCTTTCTTATTAACTGAAGTTTCTTTCTCTTGTGTTTTCCTCTAGGAATCCAGCCTAGGGGTCAACAGAGAAGATATCCTTTTTGGCTCTTGCATCTAAGGGTACGTCTACAGTACGAGATTAATTCGAATTTAGATAATTCGAATTTGGGAAACAGATTGTATAAGGATTAATTCGGATTAACGCAGCTAAATCCGAATTAAAGGCATAGTGTAGACCAGGCCTAAGTGTATTACTCTCCCCCTCCACTGGGGATTGAACCAAAGGCATGAGCTGATACAGTTTGAGATAAAGCTCTGTAGCTGGGGGTATAAAAACCAGAGGCCTCTCTAGATACAGGCAAGCTAGGCACCTGCCTTTGGTGGCAGGTTTGACCTGGTCGCCCCCTGTCATGATGGAGGGGTGACTGGGCCAAGCCTGAGTGGCGCTGTGACCCTATGTGCCAGGTTGCAAAGCCACTTGCCCCAATCCCCCAACCCATGGTAATGGTGCCCTTGAGGCCTGTGTCATTTCTTCAGGAGGATAGAACAGGGCAACAAGCGGAGGCCGGAGCATCATGGAGAGGTAAATTGCTCTACTTGGGGGAATAGTTGGGAGAGGTTCAGCCTCAGATTAAGTGTAATTGGCACAGTGTGTATTAGGGAGTCTGGAAAGGTGGTCAGCACCCAAAGGTATCTGTTTATACAAGGTCCAAATCTATCTGCCTTCTTGCTGTTTAATAAGGGATCAGAGTAAAGGTCATTTGGGACTTGATTTAGGTGGTAGGCACCTTTTTGCCAAGCGACTCCAATAGGAGTTGACGATTTGTCCCTGGAAGAATAATACTAATTAGGAAAACGACCCCCTCAAGTCCTCATGGTGAAAGACTGAGTGGCCGATCTTCAGGAGTCCCCTAAATTAGCACTCGCCATTTTCAAAGGACAGCAGGCATCCCCGGCGGGCTCTCTTCTATTAAACAAGTGAATCTCTTGGTCACTTTCATTACTGTTTGCAGAGCGCTTTGAGATCCCCAAGATGCGAGTCTTCAGAGAAGCACAGCGGATGATCAGTATTATTTTAATTGTGCTTTTGAGGGCAAACGTTGCCTTTTGAAGTGGGGGAAGAAACACCAACAAACCCCACCACAACTCCTCCCCCCCCCCCTTTCTTCCCGTAACTGGGCAGAAGCCGTGTAAAGGGTTAAGACTGGCTTGGCCCGGCTCTGTGGTGCGTATGCAATAATCTGTGTGGCTCTCTTGGCCGCCTGCCAAAGTGTTGCCGTGCCGCCTCCTCCTCCTCTCCTCCCTTCCCCCGTCCCTTTTGCATGAAGTAGGATCCTTGAGCTGTTGCAGAGGCAGCCAACTGCTCCATATTTGGCTTCTATTACACATTTACATACTGGAGAGAGAGGAGCGGGGGAGAGAGAGCGCTGTACCGCAGACATCATTTCTACTACAGTGGTGGAGACATCCAGGACCTGTGTCACTGCAGGGGGAAGGAGAGAGAGAAAAAGGCAACCAACATAACCCCCCCCGCCCCCAAGCCCTGTGATCAGCTAGCAAGACAGTGTGTGTGAGTCTCTCTCTGCCCCCACCTCCCTTGACACTTGGCAGTAAGTGGCTTTTTATTCCTTCTCTGCTTTTTGCTTCCCCGGCTTCTTTCCTCCTTTCGATTGAAAACCTCCAGCGCTTTCCAGCTGGAGAAACATTGGGGGGGGGGACTGGACGAGCCACCCCCACACTGGGGCTTCAGCCTTCCTGCAGCCCAGCCCGGGAGCCCAGTCCACCCCCCCCCCCCGCCTTGGGAAGGCTGGAGGCCAGAAAATGGCTTTGCGATCCTGGGGGGCGGTGGAGGGACATGGGGGGGGCTGGAATTCGTTGCACTCTGTGCATGCAAGAAATGTCTTCGGGGGGGGGGAGAAGGAGGCAGGAGAAAGGAGGGGTACAGGCAAGGAGACAGCCGTAGCCCCTGTGTCTGGGTTGCTTTCAGTCACCCCCTCCCCCCCCCCAATGGGAGGAGAGAGGACGCGTGTGTGTGTGTGCTAAGGAGGGGTGGCGTTTTCACGCTCGCTCTGCTGCTGCCGGGCTCTGGCTGTGGCTGCCCCTGGTGCATTAGCTGGCGCGGAGGCAAGTGAGAGCGGCTGGAGTTTTGCACGACACCGGGTTTGTGCGGGCTGCGGCGGGGGAGGCTTTGCCGCCGGTCGGCCGGGCCAGCCCGTGCTGGGCTGTGTAGTACGGGCTGGGTCAGGGTGGCTGCCGGAGGGGTGAATGGAGCGAGGAGGAGGGGGAAGAGGCGGCGCTGGGACGGGGAATGCGCTCAGCAGCGGACCCACTACGCTGCACTCACGGCCCAGGCCGGCTGGAGACACCAGCTGGCACTTCCAGCAGTGAGTGAGGAGGGCTAGTGCCGGGGGTCAGGGGAGGCCTGGGTGTCCCGTTTTCCCCTTCACACTGTCTGCAGAGCCTCTCCTGCTTTGACCCTCCTCCAGTCCCTGCCAGGGAGAGAGAGCTGAGGCTGGCTAAAAGCAAAGAGACCATTTAGCTTCTCCAGGGGGGATTAGCAACAGCCTCTGGTGCTAAAGAATTGATGTGATTATCCTTGGATATAGCAATATTTTGCTCTCTCCATTTCTGATTGTGACTGCTGCATTCTCTTTAATTTATGTTGCAGGTATGCATTCCTCTCTTGACTCTGACCTCCCCTTGTTTGGGTTGGTTTTTAAATAAAACACAGTAACAGAATAATCATTTATTTAGTACATACAAACCAATCAAGGAATATAATAATTTCTAAGACTATTAGAGATTAACCTAAAATTTGTTAGAAAACATTGGCTCCTTCAGTAGTAGTGATGATAATGATGATAAAAAGACGGGATTGGGAACTGTTTCCATGCCATTGAAGATGCAGGAAATTAATGAAGAGTAATAATAGAAAGAAAACAAGTCCGAAGCTGGTTATATAATGTACTATGTGGATAAGAAGAACAACAAGCTATTTTTATTTTGTTTACCGTATGCTGTGCAATAGGGACTCCAAACTGCATCTCCCCCTGTGATCCTGGACTCCGGATACAATTAGCCAAAATTGTAAGCATTCCTTATTATGTCCCAGAAATAAACATAATGATGTAAACAGTTGTTCCTTACAAATATTCTTTATGTACAAATAAGGAATTGTGAATGTGGATGACCTTAGTTTTTGAAACATTTTATGTTTCATATTATAAAGAAATGCATATTTCATAATGCACGTTATATTTAATATTTAATTATCATTGTTATATATGTTATGCAGTATTGGCTACTTACATGTCAGATGTGTTCAGGCATAGCCAGTTACTTTGCTGACATGTTAGGGAAGTCAAGGTCTTTTCATTTTAGCTTCTGATGTAACCTTCAGTTAAGGGAAAATTCAGATTTCATGTTAATGTAGCTCTGTTTGTTTGGGTGGTGAAGACAGTTCAGTTTTATAGCTCTGTGGAGCAAGGGTTATGAATGAGGGAGAGATAATTGAGAGTGACAGAAAAAAATATCCCATTGTAGTTATTTTTGAGATGCTGCAAGGTACCTTTTAATAGTAAGTTATGATTTTATTGTATTGACCTCCAATTTGTTCATGAAAATGGCCCAATATTTTTCAGGCAGCAATTCTTTTAAATGGATGGCTTTAATCTCATCATCGTTTATAGAAGGCAAAGGTTCATAGGTTCTCTTCAACTCTGTCTGTCTCTCTCTCGTCATGTAGATACATGTCAGTGCTATAGGTTTTCAGTGCACTTACTCTAGCCCTGATCAGTCATGTAATTAGATCAGGCTGCCATGGTAACAGACAGTATTCATCGTCCATTCAGGTGTGTTTGTCTTGTGACTGGGCTACCTCAAGTGGCGTATGTACAATATTTATGTTGGACAGACTGTACAGCTCACTTCTATGTCTTCTTGGAGAATATTTAAGCATATTATGACATTTCCTAACCACTGAACTTTTATGAAAGATACTTCTGAGCTGTTACAGCACTGGACTGTCAGATTTTACATGTGTGCAGAGTATGCAAATATATTTAGTTAGCTAATGAAATCGTTCTACCAGTTCCACCCGTGTTTATTGTTAATGAATCAACAAATGTTTTGTTAATTTTTAAAAGTCTTTCCCAAGCGTATCTGAAAGCTTCTTTTGCAATCTGGTGCTTTTGATTTGTTGGGTGTTTAACCATTTGAAGGCTGAAATCATATGTATGAAGTTGTGAAAATGTCACCATTAAAAGGGTTAATATGGTAGGCCCCAAACCTGCCATAATCTATACATGTTGCTTAACTTTACATGCTCTGACTAATATAATTTAAGTCACTGATAATTCACATTATAATTATTACTTAACTGATAGTGTATTAAGTTAAGCATGTCCATAATTCTTAGTAGGCTCAGGGCCTTGGATGTGTTTTATTTGGTATTTGAATTTGCATTTTCACCTTGCAAAAACGTAGGGTGTATATATACTGTAATAAAACCAACTAAAAACCCAAGGCTATTTTATCTGTGACAGACTCAATACTGGTTAGTTTGTTTCTGATAATAGTAAGCTCTTTCACATTTGTTTTCATACTACTTTAAAAGATATTTTTTCATCATAGCATACAGTTGAAGGCCTTTTGCTTCAATGTTTGTAATGCATTTTTCTCCAATGTAAAAAGTGCACTTTAAGAATATAAAGAGCTTCAGGTTGTTTACTGCGATTTAATAATACATTTAACTGAGGAATATTTTTGTCTTTAATGTCCATGTTTGAATACTACACTATTACACTAGTCTTTTAAGAAATAATATATGTGTTTTTTAAATGGACCAAATGTGGCTCTCTATTGTACTAGTGTAAATCTGGAGTAATTCCAGTGGGCCACATTCAGAGTAATGGAGCTCAGAATCTGTCTTGTTGTGTGTAACCATGAAGTCTTTATTACACCTTTCTTAGGCAAAAACTGCTATTGACTGGAGTGGGAGTTTTGTCTGAGTAAGGACTTCAGAACTGTGCTGGAGGAGCTGAATTCACCACTTGCATAAGTGGCTAACGTTTCCATTCACGTTTCTCCCAGTTATACCAATGGTGAATTTAGACCTGTGGCTTTAATGGCTTGATTCTGAGCAGTGACGTGTACCCACAATTCCCAATGGTTCAGTACTCCACACCTCTCAGGATCAGGCCCTTAACTGCTGGAGCCTAATAGTATCCAAAAAAATATAATAATAAAACAGACATTTTAATAGCTCTCATGTTGAAGTACGAGACTGGAGAAGGTAACAAGAGGAGTAATGCCTGTCTATGGGTCAAATCTTGCACTGCCTGCCAGCTCACAATCCCAGCTGCAGTGTAACTGAGCCTGCAGGTTTCTGTCTGTCTGCCAAGCAGAGGAATTTCTTCTCATGGGGAAGTTCATGAACAGTTTCTCACTCTAAGTACAACACTTTAGTGCAGTGGCTGATTTGGGCTTTTATTTTTTTTTTCTTCTTCTTTTTTGTGTGTGTGTAAAATAAGGGTGTTGTGTCATCATCTTTGTACAACATTCATCAGTCGTTTTGTTTTTGGGCTAGGTATGGAGGGGATTAGGAAAATGGGACTGGAGAAAGTCAAATAACCATACAAACTGACTCCTGCCGTTTGTACGATCCTTTGTACTGCATCATGCTTCGTATACAAATTGCTTATAATGTGGCTCACAGCATTGCAGAGTAAATTTTTTAAAAAATGCGTTATATGAACTTGTGAAAAACAAATTTGCCCCTGGATTTCATTATAAAAAAGCTTGACAAAAATGGTCTGATTTTAAAGGATCTTTTAAAACAGGCCTGAATTCCCTTTGCCTCCAAAAAAAAAAAAATCTTTTTGTAATCTATCCGATAGCCTTGTTTCATCTTAATTTTTTTTTAAAATAGACCGTTAAATGCAGCCAATTGAAAAGCATCTAATTACTTGAAATATGAAAATAGTTTATATTAGTAATATATCTAGAGAATCAAAACTCAGGACCTGATCGTCCTCCCACTGAAATTCAATGGCAAAACTCTCATTAACTTCAAAGGGAGCAGGAGTAACCCACTATTTTTGTATTGCTATTCATATAGTACAATGCTTTTGCTGTGGTCTGCGAATAGGTGCAGTAACAAGGTGTATTTTGGTTTAAAAAATGTATATAACAATTGCATATGTGGTTTGAAATGTACCTTGGTTTCAACTGTAGTTCAGAATATGAGACAGCCCACTATGAGGCTGTTAGCTGATCAGACAGGTTTTTGAGTGATTAACTATTGTGGAAGATTGTTCAGGTAGAGTTCATGCAACTTAATCAGTTCAGAGAACAGCTTTAGCTGGAGTCCTCTGCTGAGACTGCTATAACCAGGTCTACTTTAACAAATCAAAATGTAATGAGCGTGACAAACAGAAGTACAGCAGGCGTGGTATAGGAAAGTATGTCAGACCCAAGAAATGGTGTGCTTTATGCCAGTGAATTTTGCATCTAAGAAATTTAATACACTAAGCTTTTAAAACTGAAAATATTGACTTGGTCATTTAATTTTACCTTATGCAGAACTTTGAGTGAGACAAATTAGTATATTTATCTTTGGACAGGGAGAACAAACACACACAAGATGTTTTTGGCCTCTGGCATGTAACAGATATTCAAAAGTCATACATTTTAAAAAATGTGGGGGGAAAAGTTTAAGGTGATAAGATTTTGATTTAGCTGATATTTATTTTGTATAAGTTTATTATTATTATTATTTTTTAATTTTAACAACTCTGCAGACAAAGGTGTATTTGGAAGTTACAGAAACTAGACAAGTAAGTCTGGTTTCTTCTTGAGCTTAGTGTATTTGTTATTCAGCTATTACTTTACTATATTTTCTCCTACAACTATATTGTGTGATAGTTTTGTATTCTACTATGAATAGCTATGTGCATGAATGTGTTATTGGCCCCAATCCAGAAAAACACTTTAGCACATGCTTAAATCCTGCAAGTGCTTTGCTGAATAAGGATGGATTTAAGTACTGGCATAAAGTTAAACGTGTGCGCAAGTCCTTGGATGAACAGGGGCCATAAGTATGCTCTCAAACTCAAACACAAAACTGCCTCACGACAGAGGAATAGTAGTCCTGCTAAAGAGTGACAAAAAATATTTGGTGAGGTTCCAAGTGAAAAAGCAAAACATATTTTGTTTGATATGTGATGTCAGCAGAATTGTGATGCTGGCTCCCTGTAATTTTTAATGATTAAAAATATAGAATTAGAAAAATATTGCTGTCATAGTGTACTTTCTGTTTATATTATCTGGGAATTTCCAGTAAAATACATTAATTCCAGCATGCCGGGATTAAGACGATAGAACTGGGGAAATGCCACAAAATCTAATACTTTTTTATCTAGATCCCCTTAATATGGTCTGCTTTTTGGATGATGCCTCTCAAAGAAATTGTGTTCTGTTGCCAGTGAAGACTGTCATCACAACTGACTTATGTTTTCTAAAGTCACCAATATCACATTTTGGAAAGCACATAGAGACAGAGTAAATGGGCTGTGCTCTCTGCCACATGTCAGTTCCTCAGAACCATACACTCCTTAGCCCCAGCCTGCAGTAGACAGTGCACATCTGTGTCATAGCTGCTGGCAGGAAGAGAGGCCAAGGGCGCCCATATACGAACACACACAAGAATGGGTACACATGTGAGTGCACATCCTTAGTTAATTTCAGCTACACTGTGCATGAATGACTTGTCTTTTTGGACACCCATGAAATGTAGATTTTTTTTTTTTGTGTTTCATGAAGATGTACTCGTGAGCCAGTGAAGATCATAAATGTCCCTGATAGGCTCAAGCTGGTGTAAGATGTAAACAGCACACTTACCAATGTGCTTTTTGAGTACAGGCTTGTTGTTCTGAGTCCTGGTTTTCACTCTAGTTGTGTCACTTGTTGAAAGTGAATTGCCATCCTTCTGTAACTCAAATTCAGACACAACTCTGTAATCTTTTGATGTTATTGACCCTCAGTATTATGAATGATTCTGCTCTGGATAGAACCCTTCCCAATCTTCACAGGAATATTTTGGCCCTTGTATGGCCACTGCTAAGTTGGTTGGTTTTTAACTGATTTTTTTTTTTCATTTTGGTTTTCATCTCCTCAACTTGTAGATCAACAGTCACATTGCCGGCGAAGCCAGATGAGGAAGCAGTTTAAGCTGTGAATTTCTTCTTCACCCCCATAGAACAGTGACGACCATCATTTTTGTCTTCACCATAGAGAGATGCTTTGTGAACAAGGTGAGGATTTAATGCTTTTTATTTCTCTCATGAGTGTACACTGCCCTTTCTTTTGGTAAACCTGGACACCTTAAAATGTTTTTATAATTCATTTGACACGAAATTATTCTACCTCAACATGACCAGGAATGGGGGTGCTTTATAAATAAATAACAACTATTATGGTATTACCCAAGTCAGCAAATCATATTACTTGTGTCTCAAATCTCTGCCTTGTAGGATGCTGCGTTGCAGATCAGTGGTTCTTATCTCACCTTAGGTCAAAATGTATTTGGTTACTGAAAGATTATGAGATGTATAAAAAGCTTTCATGCTTTGAGCTTTGTCATAAACTGCCATGCATAAAATAATAGAAATCCATCTTGTACTTTTATTGGCAATTTTTGTTTTGTTGTTGTGGGTTGTGTTGCTTGCAGACTCTTTGCCTTTTTCAACTTCCAGATTTCCTTCTGTGTAGAAAGCCTTGTTTGGCATGCGGATTCTCCCTTAAAACCAGGGCCGGATTTAGGGGCAGGCAACTGTCTGGGGTGCAGGGCTTGGGGGCGCTAGGCTTGGGGTGGTGTAAAGTATTCAAAAGTTTAACAAATGGTGGGGGGAACGAGTCTGGCGTGCCGAAGACACTCCTTGCCTGGGTGCATTTGGTCTAGGGCTAGCCCTGCTTAAAACCATGGATAACCAGTCACTAGTGACATACCCACGTCTTTCTTTTACTCTGGCTTAAGCAGTGTTGTCAGCTCTCATGATTTTATTGCAAGTCTTGTGATCCTTGGTGATTTGCTTATATCCCCAGGTTCTGCGGTGATGTGATTACAGGACAATCTTTTTTTTCTTTTCTTTCCTCCCCTCACCCCCCTTTAAAAGTAAGTTTGTATCTCATATGTTTGTGGAGAAGAGCTTGAAAATGTGTTGAGCCTTTAGGGGTCAATCATACTGCAAATAAAAAGAACCCAAATGTTCTTATTTATTTGAGTCTCATGGTTTTTAAGCCTATCTCATGGCCCTGACTCATGATTTTTAAGTACTTGGGATTGGTTATCCTGCTAATGGTAACAAAAATATAAAGGTTGCAGGAAGAAAATAGGCTGTTCTTTTAAATAATATGGCAAATTAAGCTGGGGAATTAGATTCAGAAACTGAAAGTACGTTTTTTGTTTTTATTAAAGCCAGAAAACTTGAGTTACTATAGTATTCTGTTGATGAAAAGCTGATCAGAAAGTCTGTGTAGTGGAATAACTTTTTAATGTATACAGTATGTCATAGTGAAGTGTGCAGTACATAAATTTACATTTTATTGTGACTGCAGGATGGGGTATTGTTCTTTAAAGGGAAGTAGTCTAAGCATGTAGTTGCATGTAAAGACATGCCTCTTATGGTCTACAGTAATCATCTAGAATGGAGGGGGCATGTTGTAACCACTATATCTCTGAAGGACTATTCTTTTTGAGAATTAAATTGCCAGATAAAGCACCCTAACACATTTTCACCCTTCAGTTTCAGAAAATTTTCTTGATAGCAGATGTTGACTTGGAGATCAGGTGTAACAAATCTTTTTGTCAAGGCATTAACATTTCCACAGAGGTCGTCATTTGTCCAGAATTAGCTCAGGTTTTGTAAAACTGTTTTTGTTTACAGAAATTATTACACAGAAAAGGCTCCTAACTAATAGCTAGAAGAAGTAATGCTTTATAGCATATTAATCAAATTTAAGTATCTTCTGAATACCCACATTGTTATTACCCATAATGTATTGCTAAGTCACCTTGAATATTCTAGCAGCTGATATTTCCTGTGATTGCATTAAAAACAATATCATAAATATTAAGTAAACATTTTGCATAAAAATAACCTTGTTATGTCCAGTACAATTGATTCTTAGCCATTGGCATAATACAAATATAATACCGCTTTCTTTGTACACAGAAGCTTAAAGTTGTCTTAATGGACCTTAGACCAAATATGTTTTTGTTGTTAAAATACAGTGGGCTTGTTTCTTCAGTCTCATCAGTTTTACATTGGTTTAACTCCACTGTCTTCAGCGCTTACTCCTGATTTACTCCAGAGTGAGATCAAAATCAAGCCCAGTGTGTATCAGAGTAAATAATGTAAAAGTTATCTAGATGGATTCTGGCTGGTTACAGACATTATCCTTGTCATTTGATTTAACAGGGATCCCCAGAGTTGCAACTGATGGAATGTGACCCATGGAGTTCTGTTAGAGTGACCAGATGTCCCGATTTTATAGGGACAGTCCCGATTTTTGGGTCTCTTTCTTATTTAGGCTCCTATTACCCCCTACCCCATCCCAATTTTTCACATTTGCTGTCTGGTTACCCTAAGTTCTGTAGTGTGGCCAGTGGCCACAGACAAGTTGCACAGGTCAAAGATGGAACATTGTATGCTGAGACCACAGCCCTCTCCTACTCTAGTATTTTGCCAAGGAGGAGGATGGCAGCAGTCTGCTCCACTAAATGCAAACTAGGTGGCTTATGGCATGTTCTCTTTGTGTCCCTCATATGGACAAAATATTGGGCACCATTGATTTAACACACGTAAGATCAAATCCTGAAGTCCTTACTTAAGGCTTAATTCTACAAACATAGGCAACTTTACTCACATGAATAATACCATTTACTGCAGCAAGTAAAGTAGTGAAGTCACTCGTTTAAGAATTTGTAGGATCAAGTCTTTAGTGTTTACTGTTCTTATTAGGTAAAACTCACACTGACTTTAATAATCATTTTGCCTGAATAAAGACATCAGGATGAGTAAAAAGGTTATTAAAATAGCTTTTTTTAACCCTGTCTTCGATTAATTTTGGCTAAAACTAAAAAACATAGGGAGAGTTAGTGTTTGTTTGTTCAGAGCATGCATTGCCTCCTTTCAGGTAGGCAAATGACTTCATTTCCTTTTAAACAGTTGTGTTAAGAGAATTTTGTTGAAATACTGGACATTTTAACAGCTAGATTCCTTTTAATCTTTTCCACTGTTCAATTCATGTGATATCTATTAATCATATTGTGACATCTAGTTGACTCTGTAGCAACTGTCCCACTTGTAGCAATCCATTTACTGTACTTTGTGAAGTTTCATTAACTACGGGTATACATTGCTTAACATGGTATCCCTTTTACGTAAGATATGTTCAGCTGGTTTTAAATGTGGTGTGTTTCTAACATATGCTGAATACTCATTTACAGCTTGTTTATAGACAGAGGTTTTATATATATATATATTATACACACATCATTTTTAGTAAAAGTAGAATGTGATTTGTCTGTATGGGGAAGTTATTAATGCCCCCTGCTGGCCATTTGAGAGTGCAGAGTTGGTGTTTCTTCTACTGGCTGGTTCTGCTTTTTCTTTTTACATGTGAAGGCCATAGTGGTGGGAGGACTAACAGACGGTGGTGGAGATTTTGACTGAGCTAAGAGTACCAGGAAAATGAAGATGGATTTGAACTAGGTATAATTGGATAGTAATTAGAAATCACATTTAATTTTTTAATTGCTTGTTTTGTATTTAAGTGTGGGAGTAAATTTAATGTACATGAAAATGAAGAACTAACAGTGCAGACTGGCATCACACAAGGAAGTGCTTTGCAGTCTTCTGCACACAACTCTATACCTCTGCTCTATCATTCCTAGGTCTTTCTTGAACAAAGACTGCCAGTCTCATGCCAAATTGTATGAAGGTATTCTGATGTAGATAAATTGAGTTGAGTTTTGTGATGTGCTTAAGATGGGAATGCTAAAGTTGTGTTCTCTTGTCACATAAGCCAGAATTTGAGCCATGGTTCAGGGTTCCTACTTCTACTTTAAAAAGATGTTTTTCAATGTCACATTTTTAATGGACTATGAGAGAGAAGTTTTCACCATGAGTTTAAGAATTGAAAGTGCTCTTTTGAAAAATAAAAATCAGTGTAACATAAATAGCTATGTATACACCAGGTTTAAAAGGACATTGTCAACTTACATGTAGCCCCAAATATAAATTTTAAAAGATTTAATAAAACTGACGATGAATAGAAATGCTTCTTTATTTTGAAATTCCACAGAAACATTTCCTTGCACTGGTTGGCTTATCAACATGACAACGTTAAGAACCCGAGAGTGAAACTGTCTTCACTGATTTTATTTTTCTAATCTGAAAGATAAGAAAAAAGTAATCAAACAGCATAAATAACAAAGAAACTGCAATTTAAAAAATTCTTTCACTTTTAACAATATAAGGTTTAGTAGTAACATAAGTAAATAAATGTGTTTGTATACAAAGCAAGGAGCTGATTCTCCACTGTCTTATACCTTGTATGTGTATTTACACTTGTGCAAAGTGAGTATGAAAACACTACCATTCTGATCTGATAGTGGTTTTTACCCACTTTGCACTGATGTGAATGACTACACAAGATGCAAGGCAGTGGAGAAACATCTGGCCCATCATTTTTAACTTACTTTAAAGGAACACTTTTATCATCTCAGAGGCGTTAGGCAGAATAAGTTTTAATGTGACATTGAACCTTTTTTTTATTTTTAGGACCAAAATGTCAGAAATGGTCTCTGATTTTGCACATCCGCACCACCCGTGTGCACACACTCATCTTTTTGTGTGTGCAGGTTGTATAATTGCATGTTATTGGATTTGCACATGCATGCACCTGGAGGGTGTATGTCTTCATGGCAGAGTTAGCCTGGGTGATGGCATCTGGGTATGAGCATACAGGTTAGCCTAGGCCGGTATGAGCAGCCATACCCGGGTTACTGTGTCCTCACTGATGGTGCAGAAATCCATGTGTGTCGCTAGATCCCCTGGGAACTTATTCCGTGGTTGATTGTGCTGCGGTAAGCTAAGCTGCTCTAAGATTGTTTCCCAGTGAATTGTGGGAGAACTTGTCTGTCCTTCTGGGCACACAGGGAAATTGTGGGAAGGCAATGAAGGACTATCAGCACTTTAATGGTTTAGCCTGCATCCTCACTGCAAAGTGGGTGGGTTACCAGCCTGAGTGAGAGCAGAACCTGGGCTCTAACCCATACTCCCAGGTGGCTAAGGAGAGAAGTTTTTGTGTGTGGATGGATGGGGTGTTAGGCCACCAGCTGGGTAAAACCCCAGGCTAATTCAGTAGTGAAGTTACTCTAAGACCGTGTTTCCCAAATAGTAGGTTCTGACCCACTAGCGGGTCATGGGAAAGGCGTAGGTGCGTGGACTGTGCCTGGCAATGGCAAGCTGCCCTGTCCTCCCTCTTCATAGCTGTAGTGTAGAGGCTGTGTTATTTAGGGTGTGGTGGGTCTGACCAGTCACCTGTTTTGGGGTCAGGAACAATTTTTTCCCATTGGACCAAATTGGCAGAGTTTTTTTGCCATCGTCAGAGCATCATGGAAGCACAATTGGGTTGTAAGTGATAGGACTTGAAAGTTTAATACTGGGAAAGGTAACACTGTCTTGCTCAGTGGTTTTCAAACTGCGGGTCGCGACCCAGTACTGGGTCACGGAATGGAAGGCACTGGGACGTGGTGGCTCTGGTCAGCACCACCGACTGGGCCGTTAA
The DNA here is from genome assembly GCF_002925995.2 of Terrapene triunguis. Taxonomy (NCBI): domain Eukaryota; kingdom Metazoa; phylum Chordata; order Testudines; family Emydidae; genus Terrapene; species Terrapene triunguis. The sequence goes on from NW_020664409.1 coordinate 5,350,612, forward strand.
AAGTCTCGTCGGCAGTGCTGCCCAACTAAGGCAGGCTAGTTCCTACCTGTTCTGACACCACGCTGTACCCCAGAAGCAGCCAGCAGCAGGTCTGGCTCATAGGCGGGAGGGCGCACAGGGCTCCGTGTGCTGCCCGAGCACCGGCTCTGCACACCCATTGGCTGGTTCCTGGCCAATGGGAGCTGGGGGCGGGCAGTGTCTGTGGGCAAGAGCTGCGCAGAGCCACTTGTGCGCCTCCGCCTAGGAGCTGCACTTGCTGCTGGCCGCTTCCAGGGCTCAGCACAGTCCGCGGTGCCAAGACAGGCAGGAAACCTGCCGTAGCACTCCCGCTGACCGGGAGCCACCCGAGGTAAGCCCGCGCCCCAATGCCCTGCCCCAGCCCTGAGCCCCCCCAAACCCAGAGCCCTTTCTTGCACCCAAACCCCTCATCCCCGGCCCCACCCCAGAGCCTGCATCCCTAGCCCAGAGCCCTGATCACCTCCCGCACCCCAACCCCATGCCTCAGCCCAGAGCTCCCTCCCACACCCTAAACCCCTCATTCCTGGCCCCTCCCCGCAGCCCTCACCCCTACACCCCAACCCTCTGACCCAGCCCAAGCCCCTCCCACACCCCAAACCCTCATCCCCAGCTCGGTTGGGTCGCGGGCATCAACAATTTTCTTCAGTTGGGTTGCCAGAAAAAAAGTTTGAAAACCCGTTGGTCTAGCTTGTTGCATCTGGCGGCTGGTGTCCAGTGCGAATAAGTAAAGTCCCATGGAACTCTTCCTGTTTTTTATAATTTTTTGGGGAATTGCATGTTCTTTTGTTTTATCCATTTTATCCACTTGCAGGGGGTGTGGTTAAGTCCTGCCCCCAGCGGTGTGGAGGAGTTTGGGAGCGGGGGAGGGATCAGGTCCTGGCCCTGGGTGGTAGGGGTGAGATTACAGAGTCAGCTTGCCTCGCAGTGGTGGCTACTGAGTGAAACCTGAGCAGCTCTGTGATTCCCATGTGCTTTGCAACACCTGGAGCGGGGAACTAGGCCCAGCCCCCCAGGGACAGGAGCTGCTGCTGCTGCTGCGTGATTTTGTTGTTGTTTTATTTCATATTATTTTGCATTTGTGAAAAACTTGGGGCTCTTTGGCTAAGGTTAAAAAGGATCAGCCACCTGAGGTAAATGAGTCCTGGGATTTCACTGGTAGATCATGTGTTTATAGGAGAAGAGGAGACCTGAAATCCTCTCAGACTGAGCTTCCTCCTTGGTACCACTGCCACCTGGTTTTAAAGAGGACTAAATCAAAACCTATTAATGAACTGCTAATGTGTATCAGCAGGGTGCACAGGGCCAGTTAATGGGTGGCAGGCTGGCGTGGGATAGAGTCAGACCCCAGCTTGCTGTGAATAAAATGTTTGTGTAGACAAGCCTGTACTGTGTAACACCATGTTTTGGAATGTAGTGGTGAATGTCATAATAATAACACATTTTTGTTTGCTAGTCACCCATGTGCTAGGGCCTTTGTTTTTTGTGTGTGTATTTAAATATTCTTGTGAATGTAAACACTTGAGAGTCAACTTTTAGGAAGAAACATGGTTACAAAAAACTACAAATATAATTCCTGTTGGCCATGCTCAGTTTGTTTCTACCAATGAATATTTTCCCAGTGGTGCTGTTCATTGTCAGTGTCACATCCTAGCAGCCCAGTAGGGAGTGCTTTTTCAAATTAATGTAATAGAAAAAGGGTTTCTCCTCTTCCCTAGTGCCTGAGCACGTCACCTCTCTGGTACTGTACTGTATGCATAGCCTTCCCCAGATAACAGCAGGCGGATCCAGCACAGTTAGAAATTTCATTGTATGCATGAGCAACCCTCCCCTCCCTACATTAAAACAGATCTTAGTGGATTATTGCACTAAACAGAATTTCATGTTTATTTTCAATATGGTTAAAAAACCCCATAGCTCTATCACATGGAATGCATTTTTATTTACAGCTTAGTAGACCCTACCTCTGACATCTGACTAGCAGGAAAGCCCCTCCCTTTGATAGTTGTATGTCATCTGCTTCAGAGAATTAATTACTTGGCAATTCCCATTTGATAATTCCCTCTTTATTTTCTGATGAGTTACTTAACAGTGATGGGCTTGTTGAGCAGAATACCGTGTTTAATCCGTGCTTCAGAAAAGACGGAGTGTGACTAGGGTTATCTTTGTTTTCTAAATGCAGCTTTGCCATAGGAACATTGAAACCACGATAAAACACGTTAACAGTTCACAGTTAATGGTAGGCTTAGTAGTGAGTATTTTCCAAAAATAAAGCAGGGATTTTATTTTACTATTGCATTTGTATTTTAGCCATGTGGTCTGAATGAAACAGAATCCTAGAAAGATGTTAAAAATAAGTTCTCATGAAAATATGTCTTTTGCATCACAATCCAGTCCCTGCAAAGCTCCTCCACCCAAATAATTTTTTACAAAATCTTATTCTTAAAAAAACAAGAAATAGACAATGTCAAAGATGGGTAATATTTATTTTACATTTCAGTGTGTTCTATTTAGTTATTACAACATTGTTCAAAATAAGTGATACTTAAGGAAAAATATCACTTTGTTTTCTCCATTTTTACCTGTCTCAATATTCTTCCTCCATCCCCTTTTACATTCCATTGGTGTGGTGGCCACAGCAACACCCATTTCTGGCTGAGGAATGCTTTATAACTGTCCAGCACCCTCATTTCTAACTACAATATTGCACTCTTCCCTGTGGGTACATGAGTCCAGCAGTGCTTAGATACAGCACTGTGCGTGGGGATATATACTGACCTTAGTCTGCATGTGAAGTTCCTGGTAAGGTCAAAGTGAGTTTCACAAACCCATACATATCTTTCAATGAAATTCCTCCATCTAGGGCTTGATCCTGTGCTGTTAAATTCAAAGGGAGTGTTAACACTGACTTCAGTGGGGGCCGAATTGGGGCTGTGCATTAACTTTAATGAATGCCATTGCCCCATGCTTGTTGATACCGCAAGATTTGTTTTTGCTGATCTGACCAGAGAAGCTGAGAATCGGGCTATTTTTCTTGTAGTTTAGCAGGAAGTATGCAGTGTGTTAGCTTGCACGATGTTGCATCATCTGACTTGCTGATTTATTAGAAGTTCGTAAGGATCCCTCCTGCCCAGTCATTGCAAGGATTGTCACAGATTTAGTTAATCAATGAGAAAAATGCGTTAGAACATACTACTTTGCTGATGTTTTTGTGAAATTAATAACTGGAATTAGTGATTTTACGAATTTGTAAGGTTTATAAAATGTAGAATTCCAAACAGATCAATCCACTTTAAGTGTGTTAATAAACTTAATAAAGTTTACCCTGGCAAGGAATATTAATTAAGTTGATTAAAGGTGGCTTGAAGTATATAATTATAATAATAATGCAATTATTTTTGCTGTGACTCTGAAATGTTGTTTCTGATTGTCAACAGAGGGGGGAAAATCAAGTAGTTTGACTTTTTTTTTTTTTTTTGCACAAACTTCCTATTGAATGTTTTGCTTTCTTAAATAGTCAACGTACAGTTCAGTAAACATACACATTCAATATAAATTTATATATGTAGAACTTTGATTTTTACAAAATATCACTAATTGTGAACATAATATAAATGCTTTTTTTTTTTTTTTTTTTAAGGGGTTTGTTAATTAAAATTTTTTTTTTTTTTTCCCCCCCCCCAAAAGACTGAATTTTTAAACTATTTAATTTTTTGAAAATGATTGTTGTGGTCTTGAAGTGGGCTTGTATGTCCAGTCCTGCAAACTAAGACTTAGATCCTCAAAGGTATGTAGGTGCCTAATACCCATTAAAATTAATGGGAGTTAATCAGCTAAATATCTTTGAGGATCTGGGCCTAAAATCGTTGACATAGCCATAAAACAGGTACAACTGCATCGTGGCGAGCAGCCTCACCCTGAACAAAATGCCTCATCTCTGATCTGGAGGGATCACTTGTACAGAGCAGGGGTCATTCATTCTCCTTGGCCTCATGGCTGAGTCTACTAATTAAAGGTGCCAGTTATGATGTGGATTGAGACTCATGTTACAAAGGCCACTAAGGAGCCACCAGCTGGTGAAAACTTTCAGTCACTCACCTAAGCTGATTTTGAATTTGCTACCTCAAGGGGAAAGGTTGCCAGTCTCATGAACTATCTTGGCCCTTCTTCACAGTACTTTGCAGACACCCCAACGTTTCGTGAAGGGCCAAATCTTGGACTCCTGACTTTGTCAAAACTCCCCTTGAGTTCAGTGGGAGTTTTGCCTGAGTAAGGACTGCAGGATTTGGCCCTCAGTATTTTCTTCTGAAAAAAAGGTATGGTTCTTAGCAATTGCTAAAGTATATTGAGGTAAAATAGGTCCAAAAGACATGCACATTCATATTTCTAACGTGAGCTAAAATGTGAGCTAAAATGGTCTAGTAGGAATATGACCTTTCATTTAATGCGAAAGATTACTTTAGTATTAGTCTCTTAAGATTTAAGAATCTGATTTTAAGAAAGATGACATCACCACAAGATAAAGTCTTCTCAGAATTGCTGCCAACCTCCTGACATCCACATGAAAATATAGACTGACCCCTGTTTGCAGGGAGGGAGGTAATACATTTGAGACTGTAGTCCTTCTCCCTGAATTCCCTCCATTTCTACTGCTGAGTCGCCGCCAGGGGACCCCACCACCAGCAGCAACATGGCTCCCGTGGAAGCTAGGCAGCCAAAGGGGGTGAGGACCAGTGAAGTAGAAAAAGCTCTTCCATGCCTGTTGCCTGCCTCCATGGATCTGCGGGAGATCTTTCCTGTCAATCCCCTGGATCTGTAGGATTGGGAGGTCTCTCCACCCTCCCACTTGTGGCCCCACCAGACTTCTCTCCCTTGAGGGGATTATTTACAGGTCACCCCGGAAGGTCAGCCTTGCTGAGTTTTCTTGGGCTTTTGCTGTGGTGATCTGGCCTAGTATTTGTTGGTTACCTAGTTATGGAAAAACAGCTACTGATTGCTTTAGGAACTCTATAGTAGATTAATTAAATATTGGGCAGATAATTGATTTCGCAGCTCTGGCTATATAATGTGTTTTATATGAGGTCTATATTCCATTTTATGGGAAAAGATAATGATGGTACTTGTCACTATCCAGTAAGCTATACTTTACTATAGTGCCTAAACTTAATCAGTAAAGATCACATTGCATCTTTCTTCCTCTGGGCAGCTTATATATATGGCATGTAGTCCTGTAGCCTATGTGACATTACAGCATCAGTAGGGTGGAAGGAGGAAGAAGGAGTCACCCCAGAAAGTCTGTATTTTGTTCCATAGTTGTATAAGCTGACAAAATAAGAGTCCAGACCTTATAAGTGCTCAGATACTACTGTGATGGGGGAGAGACATAAAGGTTCTGTATAGGTTTTAGGAAGTACCGAGTAACTTGCACTCGTGTTGATTTCAGCGCTGTTGTGAATTCAAGAAATATACATTTTCTAGCAAGATGAGTGAATTAAAATGGTGTCAGAGTGAAAGAAGGACATTTCTCACAGGATGGTACTGCATGACACTAACTGATATCTATTAAGAGTACAATCAGAAAGGAGCCTAAAGAAAATTAAAATTGCAGCATGGACAATAGTCATAGACTATTCATTTTGTTACATTAAACAGAAGTAGTCCTTGTAAGGAGTTCAATTTGTTGAATGTTGTTGTGGACAAAAGGAATGGAAGAAATGCAGACCAAGAGACACTTCAGCTACGTTTATAGCTATAACTGTCAAATTTTCTGAACTGTAAGCTGGCTAGACTTAATGGGGAGCAGTTATAGAATTTGGTGCCATTTTAAAAAGCTTTTATTTAGGTAGAGTATCTCACTGAAACTAATAGCACTGTCCAGTATGAGTTGCAACAACCAGATTTTTATGCTCCTTATCTTGTTTAATGTGAACTTTGAGTGTTTTGCATTTTGTAAGGTGGTAAGCCAAAGACAGCAGTTAAATACTGGAAGCCTGATTCCCTACTCCATTATACCAGTCTTAAACTGACGACTTAAATGGAACTGCACTCATGTAAAACTTATGTAGGATCTGGACCAAGGTCTCCAGAGGGAGTCTGGGCCCTTTAAAGTCAGAACTGTTGCTGGCAGGTCAGCATAGCTGATCAGACACTGCTTGTTTATGGCTAGTGTACATGAGCTGTAGCTCTGCTTTCCCTTACTGTACATAGGGAATAAAAATGTTCCTCGGTCAAGTGTCTTCTGTATTTCTTTTTCCTTTCTGTGCTTCAGATGGACATGTTTTTTCAGCTTTTTAACTTGGCAAATCTTTATATTTAAAACAAAACATCACCCTATCAACCCCCATTTCCAGATTTTTATGCTTCCTTGCTGGCCAATTAATTCGTCGTCTTACCTCCCTTTCTGCTGAAATTTCACTTTTTCTCAGCAGTTCTATCTGCTAGATATCCTGACCCACTTCTACTCCTGTCTCACCAGGTTCATTGCCTGTGCAGCATTCTGATTCTCTGTTGCCCCTTTTTTTTGCTTGATTAGTGTCTACTTTCCATTCTTATTTGAAGGATTTTAAAGCTTTAATAATGTGTGCAGAACTGTGCAAATTTGAGTGTTGTTTCATCTACCCCTCTTCCTTCCTTATTAGTCATAATCAAGTTCTGAATCTACAGTTCAAATGAGCTGTCTGGACAGGCCTTTCATTCCATGCACCCTTCCCCCTTCACTCAAGAGAAAATCTTTATTTCTCCTCTGACGCTTCATTGTGGATGCCAGTTGCTTTGGCTGAACATTGTATTTTCAAACCTGTGTGCCCCTGCCAGTCTTCTGTGGCTTCCACCTACAGTGTCTCTTGAGCAGTCATCTTGCTTTTCAGGATTGTCAGCTGGTCTTTAACGAATTAGTTGCATTTTTTCACTTGTTTGTAATATTATACGATAGCAGTTTAAAAGTAATTCAGTTGCTTTCTGTGTGGCTAGGTGTGGGATGGGAGTCATACTATTCATGTGCTGTTCAGCCCACAAATTAAAGGGTGATTGTTATTTTAAATACACAATGGTATAATAAAAACAATTATTTAGCTATCTTACAAATAGTACCTTAGATTATTATAACTGGAAGAATTTTTAAAATCTTGTTTAATTTTCTGTGCTCATGCTTTGTGATTACTCTTAGCACTTCATTTTGAACGAGGGGAATAGGCTAGGTCATTTCATTTTTGTTTCTAGTTGTTTTAACTTTTTGATTCTCCTATAGGAACACAGTGCTGCAGTGGTGGGTTGCAAAATGTTCAAGGGTGTAGTTTAAAAGGAAAAGGGATACCATCAACTTGATTTAAAAAAAAAAAAAAGACTAACTTCTGAAACTGAAAATACTATTTTTTGTTGCTGTTTATAAGATTCATTTCAGTAAGGGTAAAAATGTATGACATGGGGAAGAAGTGAAATTAGCTACCCGCTAAATGCTGTCAGTGCATGTAATATACAAACTGAGAAAATAGGTTGGTGGGAGTTGCTAACAGTTTTCAGTTATAACAATCTTAGATGTTATTTGTTACAATGCAGCATTTTCAGACAAGTATGACTTTCAAGTTGTAATTGACTAACACACCAATGTAATGAACATTTCAATTAATATTAGGTTTTGTCAAACAATTTTTCCTCATGAAAATTACATTCTGGACTTAAACTTAAAACTGACCCTTCATTTTGCCATACTGGTTACCTATTATCGTTACAATTAACGCCTAAGATTACTAAAACGGAAGGAGATTACCAGGAAAAATGTCTTTTCCCCAGTTTGTTTACTTAGTGCATTTGACAGCTTTGTGTGTAGTCAGTTTTACTTTGCTCTGTATTGTCAGTTAGCCAGTTCTCCCAGGTGAGAGAGCCATTTTAAAAAACAGCAAAATGCGATTGTAAAACTACAAATATTGTTAGTGGAGCTTCAGAGAAAGGTGTAACTACTTCTAATGCTCTCATGTTTTTTAACTGACTAAATTCCATGTCGATGGAGTCCTTGTAAAAAGCAGTGTGTCCTTTTAATCAGCAAACAGGTCCTCTGTGCATCAAATCATTAAAAATAGAGCAAAGTTTCTGAACAAGGCGTCTGGCAGAAGCGTCTGTACTTCCATCTGTGCATGATTAGCAAAATGTTTCATGATATTTAAATAGCACAAGCTTTGCTCTCTTTTTTTTTTTTATTATTATTTGTTGTGCTGAAGACCTGTTTGCTTTTTAAGTGGTCTTTTTTGAATAGTTACTGGCAAGAAATCAGAAAAGTGTATGAAGACATCTTGTACACACTGCAGACGCCAAATTGTCCCCTTTTAAAGATGTGTTGTCCATTTTGGTTTTTTTAAACCACTAATGTTACCATTTTTTCACTTTTTCTCTACAAAAAGTTCATCAGACTAGTTCATTTCAGTGGGGTTAAATTTGTGCTGTCATTGCCCCTGAACTGCAAACAGCCCCATTATTTATATTACAGTAATGTTTAGAAAGATACTTTGGGGCACGTACAGTGCCATGTGTGGTGGAGGTTAGACCTACAACTCCTGTTAACTATACTGGGAGTCATGCGTCTAATCTGTTATGCACACTACTCTGAAACTTTACCCGTTTGACAGAGAACATAATTAGCCAAGTAACAGCTTTCCAAGGGCTTTTGAGGCCTTAAAATGGGACTCCTCCTTGCTGGCAGGCATGCAGTGTTGGCTTGGACACAGCTTATCTCCGGCTAGCAGTGCATTGCTCCAGAACTGTAGCAACTGATTTTTCTTTTCTTTATTTATATTAAAAATTCTTATCTGTGGTTTGTTTAGGGATATATATACAGGTAAGTACGAAGGTAAATACACAGTTAAAACAAACAAACAAACATATAAGTGTGACGTGTATTATATTTTGGTAAGAACACAAGTACTTGGTGCATCTTTGTTATAAACGGTTATTAGATGCAGTGTGATAAGTCAGTGGAGAGTTCTGATGTACAGGTAGGCACATGGGTGTCTGCTGCAGAATCATTATACTTGGATGAGTATGCAGGTGTTGTTTCCTCAATAGCTGAGATTTTCTTCTCTTTTCTTTTTAAAAAAAGTACATTTAAATAGCTGTTTATATATGATGTGGAAATAATGAGTCAAATTCTGCCTTCACTTACACCCATGCTAACCCCACTGACTTTAAAGGGATTTGTGGATGTTTTTGAAAGCAAATCTGGCTCTGTGCATATACATATAGACTGTGTGTGTCTGTCTGTCTGTACTGAGATCAAACCCTGAGACCCATTCTGCCTTAAGGAAAAGTTAAGTTAAAATCGCTTCACTGCCTTAGGGTATGTCTACACTACCAGAATCGATCCAGCGGGGATCGATTTATCGCGTCTAGTCTAGATGCGATAAATCGACCCCCGAGCGCTCTTCCGTCGACTCCTGTACTCCAGCGCCACGAGAGGCGCAGGCATAGTCGACGGGCAAGCGGCAGCAGTCGACTCACCGCGGTAAGTTGATCTAAGTATGTTGACTTCAGCTTAGATGTTTGAGATATTCTTCAAACGAGGTATGGGGTGGTAAATTGGATACCAGCCTCTCAGAATGGATTGTGGATGTATTCTTCATACTGCACAGAGTGCCATTAACTTCAGGGAAAAATCAGAGGGAATATCGTAGACCCCATGCATGGTCGGCTTACCTGACTTCACTGCTTTGGGGAGCCTCAGTCAGCCACACTACCATCATATGTCCCTGTCTCAACAACTGCTCAGTAAAGATGGGGGAAGGGAAGGGGGGGCTTGGAGATAATCATCTTTTAGCAAAGTTAACTCCCATGCAGATTGGCACCCACAAATCTGTGGGGTGCTAATGGGAGCATGTTGCAGATCCCTTGTGCTACCAGTTCTGCTTCCAAAAGCCCACACAGGCTGAATGTGAAGAGAAGACCTAGAGGGGCATCTGAGGGGTTGGGGAAGGAGGGAGCATGTTGTGTTTAATTAATCTTCCTGCCTTCTAAATGTTAATGGGATTTTGTGCCCTAATTCTGTCATTTTTCTCTCTGCTAGGCTGCATAACTGAAGGGAGCATAGGTCCCCTCTTAATTTGACTTAACGAAATTAAGGACATAAACATTTTTTTTCTTCACTTCAAAGTTGATTTTTTTTCAGGAAGGTAGACAATTCCCCTCCTCCTCCCATTGTAACCCAGTATTGTAGCCCACTTAGTATATGAAATCACTGAGTCTGTGATCCCTGCAGTTTGTGGGTCTGAGATGGATCCTTTTAGAGGAAGAAAAGAGCAAAGAAACAAATGGGCAGGAAAGAGAAAGAGACCTTAGGCTTATTTGGGGAAGAGTGATATTGTATCAGTAGACTTGTTAGGGTTTAGCCAAGTTTTGTGTGTTATTTTTATACCTATTCTCAGGATACACCATAATGGAGTTTTTGGAACTGTTACAGTTTATGTTGTGAATGTGAATTAATTAACAGTAGTATGAATTGCATACTGTGGAATGGAATTTGTTTTTATATAGTACCTTTTCATGCTCAGGGTATTTCAAACACTTTAAAAATAATGAGTTAGATACTGATAATGCAGTGACTGTAGATAAACACAGCTGCCATTATGTGTGCAACAAAAGACCAAACTTTAGAACCTGTTTCTTTGATTAGGGTGGGGAGGATGTTGGCCAGGATGCCGATGTTATTCCTTGTGTTTTTTATAAGGCTTGTGGGATCACTAACTTCAGTCTGGACAGCCTCCATAGGGAGGCAGAAGGGATCTTGTTCTGTATTACTCAATCTATAATTCCAAATGCAGCGTAAACAGCATTATGAAGAGTTACAGTGCACAGCACTTAGTAGCTCCTGTTTAAACTTCTGTGTCTTCTAAAACAGATTACTTTATATCACAGATGCAGAATGTGGAAAAATCCTGGATTTTCCTAAAACTATTTTCCTTGTACAACCATCTACAAACACATTGTAGCAAAGGAGCTGAACCAAATCTGGCCCGGTGATGCGTGTCCCATTATGCTATGCAAAAAATCAGGGTTCAGTTACTAGCCTATAGATCCCAGAAGGAGAAGGAAGTGCCTTAAGAGCAACTGACTAAAGAAAAACTTTGATAGGGACCAACACACAAATCTCCTCAAATACAGGGTTTATAATGGAAATGTTGACAGCCTATAAGAATAGAGTCACTGCAAGTGTTATAATTCACAGATATTGACTATTGTAGACATGCAAGGCCAAATTCTGCTGTGTTAGACCCTGCTTCCATTGAATCAATGGCAACATTCCATTGACTTGAGTAATTCAGGATCAGGCTCTTATGCTGGTTTAAATCTGAAGTGAATTTAATTTGGATTTCATATTGGTGTAAATGAGAGCTGAATATGGCCTGCAGCTCTTAATAGAGGAACAGTTGAGACAATGGTGTATTCTCATTGTTCAGTATCAGGAAATTTAGGGACAGTAATAGTCTGATCAAGTCAGACTAGTAATGTAACTTTTTTGCATTACTCAGAATATTTCATTCTAATTTTTCAGCAAGTAGTAATATCTGTTATGGAAAACTCAACATGCTTTTTGGCCATTATTGGTAAAGTAATTCTTTCATTAAGAGGAAAATATATTCCCATAATTCATGTATAACTTTTTAAACAAGGGAACAGGCATTCATTATTTGCAATTTGTACTATTATATGAAAGCTTCTCCAAATTTTGCCCAGCTCAGTAGGAGCGAGTGGCAATTTAGTGCATTCTGAGCTATGTAGCACTAACATATGTTACTTTTAAGACACCTACAAGTTATAATAAAAATATCTAATATAAGCAAGAGTAAGTAACCACAATTTAGATAATTACAAAAACAATCAACTCAAGTGAGTACTGAAACACAGGGAAAAAATGTGAAAATTGAAAGGTGTTTTTTAATATAATACATTCTGTAAATATTCAAGAAACATTTGATGATTCACTCAGTACTAAAGTGGCTATCAAATGTAGAGTGTATTTGAAACAGAAGTCTTACATATTAAACATTGTAAATTCAATTGATATACAATCCTGAATAGCACTCCATAAAAAGAATAAATATGTATTGTATCTGGAAAGTTGAATAAATATTTCAAGGGAATGCAAGGGTATTGTTAAAATAACAAAACAGTACATCTGTATGTAAAATTGTGTAGGGATGGTTTAAGTGCTATTCTGTCACTGTTAGGACTGTTAAAATTGCAACCAGGTAACAAAAGATGATGGTTTAAATATTTCACAGAAAATAATTGCTCTGAAAGCTTTTAAATAGTACAGGAAATGTATAGTGTCATATACTTGACATTTAAATATTAATACTGATACTGAAACAGTCTGACCACAAAAAAAGCCTGGACTGGAAGGGAAAGGCAGCATTTTGATCAGATAAGAACAAAACAGTTTTGAAGTGCTTCATGTATGATGAAAATGAAATGCCTAATGAAAACTGAGAAAAAGTTATCTTTCAGGATTGGTCATTTTGTGTCCATTTTAGGAATACCCTTAGATCGGTAAAGACAAAACTAGAGAGATTTGTGTCTTCATTTGTTCTTTAATGAAGTTGGTATCTTTCAAAATGGTAAATAGCACAGTGCTACCACCAGGTGGTTTGAATTCATTCATACATACATGTGAGCATGCACATGTACATGTGAGATGTCTGCTTTACTGGCCAATCAGCCTCAAAGTCATTTGAGACGTGTTAAAGGATCTGTTCTTGACCAGCCAGTTTTAGCTGCTGAATTCTCTTTAGCAGGAAGCTGCTCTTATTTTTTTAATACCTTGGTAAGACCTTCTTTAAAAAAAAAAAAAAAAAAGCCCCCCCTCCCCCATTTCCTTCTGCCAGATTGTGCCAGGCTCTTGTGCAAGTACCTCGTTGGGATGGGAGCACAAAGTGTTTTCAGCTAGTCCCCTGCATTTCCTACACAACTGCTAGGGACAGACATAGCCTATGCACTTGGGGGAGTGCAAGGACTATTTCCTCTGTGCACTCCTAAAATAGCCATTCAAGCCAAAGGGGGCAGGTGGGAAAGACATGGGGGCCAGGTGCAAATTGGGGAGCAGCCAAGGGTGCAATCTCTCAAAGGCCATGTAGGAATTTTCTATCCATTGCTCCATCTCTGGAGTTATGGTGGGAACCCTAGTGTAGACAAGTCTCTGGGAGACTTTTGGCAGTTGTTTCACTTTGTGCTTTCACTCACACTGTGAGCCACTGAGGCAGCTGAAGTGGTGTAGCACCGGTGGATAATTCCCTATTATGGACAGGGCTGCATAGCAAATTTTTGGGTGGTTTGGCTTTGCGTCACTCCATGTGGGATCCTTGGATAATAGATAGGAAAATTTGACCCTGTCTATTTAACTACATACAAACTTATTAAAAGGTTTCTCTTTTCGGGGTAGGAAGAGAACGTTTAGCAACCTTCCTTCTGAGATCAGGTCTGTACTTCTGATTTTTTTTTTTTTTCATTCAGTACATCTGACACTTTCGGAGCTTCCCCTTCCCCCTCTGCCCCAGACAAGATTAATGTTCATTTTATCTTCAGAATGCAAATGGCAGTCTTAGGACAGTTTTGAGCTGCTCTTAACTGTACAGCACTTCTCTTGGCACAAACCACTTACCAGACAGGCTAACAGAGCTGTATGTGTGTGTGTAGTTTTTAAACAGCCCCTTCCGCCCCCGCATACTGATATACTCCTATTTATAGGTACTTCAGTAAATTATGCAACAGGGGCCACATTCTGCTCTATTATATCCAAATAGCTTCACTGTAGTAGTTGGTTTGCTTGGGTGTAACTAGGAGAAGAAATTGGCCCAGTCAGCTGGTATCTGTGTATTATGGGCCCTTTCTGCCTTGGCAGCATAAAAGGGTTGTAAACTGGTTGGGAACAGTCTTTAAGAGGATCCCAGAAAGTGTATAACTGACAGAATGGATCTACGCTGCCTCCCCTCGCAGTTCCTGACCAAAAGGTGGCCAAACAGCACACTTAAAAAAAAAAATAAAGCAGAAAGACCTCACTGCTTCTAAGCTTGCACTAAACAACATCTCCAGGTCTCTGACACACATTTTAGACTGCATGAGTTGTTTAATTTGTTAGGGCAATTCCCCTTTAACCACTGAGATCTGAACTAGGCACACAGTCTGATCCACAGAGGCCTGATTCTCTACTGCCTTGCACCTTGCACAGTCACTTGCACCTGTGGAAAGTGGGTCTAAAATGCTGTCTGTGGTATGAGTAAAGAATTCTGATTTGTTAGTATTTTACACCCACTATGCACAGAGGTAAATGCTTTCTTCGGGGGCAAGGCAGTGGAGAATCAGGCCCAGGTAGCCTGCCTGTTCTGTTACTTGCAAAGTACTTAACTGGTGGCCAGCCCAACATATGGGGCTAAGAAGCATCATCATCTGCAATTGGTTTTCCCTATCCGACAGCCAGATTTTCACATGAGTATCAGGGCCTTTATTCCATTCTGGATGAAAAGTACAGAATTGCCACTGTCTGCAGGGTTTGCCTTGTGTATGATGGGATGCCACTGTTGCTGATTATTTATGTACCACCGTATGCTAGTTGTATCATAAACCTTAACCCATTTAAAAAGGGTTCCCAAGGCTCTGATTCAGGAAAGCATCCCTGGTTAGGACAGCACTTAAACTTGTGCATAAGTGCTCTCCTGAATCAGGGCCTAAGTTTGTAATAAGCACAAAGATGCAAAAATATATTGTTAAAATAACATTAATCTCCTAATTTAGGGTCTTCTCCTGTCCCCTTGAAGTCAGTGCAAGTCAATGGGGGCAGGGTCAGCCCTCTAAAGATCAAAAAACCAAAGTAATGTGCTGTAGTATTAGACATGGCTGACCAAGTTAAGAAAAAAAAATGAATGGGAGTTGTGCAATACTCCTAATCCCCAATGGTTGTCATGATGCATGGAAATAGCTCCTATGGAGCTATCAATGTCTATTGTGTTAGTTTATATTAGGGACCAACCATGGATTATTGACAGACTATGGTAACTGCTCCAATGCATACCATATACAAAATGTTTTAATCATTGGATCGTTGTTTAAGACTACAGTCTAGTGCAGTGCTCTTCATTATTTTTGAAGTGGGGGCCACTTTGGCAAAAAACTTTCAATGTGAGAGCCACATAGGGTGGGGCCGAGGGGTTCGGCGTGTGAGAGGTGGCCCAGGGTAGGGCAGAGGTGGAGTGCATGTGTGTGTGTGAGGGCTCTGGCTGGGGGTGAGGGTTCTAGGGTGGAGCTGGGGATGCAGGAGAGGTCTCAGGGCTGGGGCAGAGGGTTGGGATGCGGGGGTGGGGCTGGGGTGAGTGGTTCAGGATGCAGGAAGGGGCTCCAGGCTAGTGCAGAGGGTTGGGATGCAGGGGTGAGGGCTCTGGCTGGGCATGAGGGCTGTGGGGTGGGACTGGGGATGAGGGGTTTAGGGTGCAGGAGGGGTCTCAGGGCTGGGGCAGAGGGTTGGGATGCGGGGGTGAGGACTGCGGGGTGGGGCCAGGGTGAGTGGTTCAGGGTGCAGGAAGGGGCTCAGGGCTGGGGCAGAGGGTTGGGATGCAGGGGTGTGTGTATGCGGGCTCTGGGGGTGGGGCTGGGGATGAGGAATTTGGTGTGCAGGCAGGCTGCCCTGGGGCTGGGGCCAGAGAACTCCTCCCAGCCCTCTCCCTGCCAGCAGCACGGGAGCTCTGGGGAAGGTGCTCTCTGTCCCGCCTGCCGGCAGGCAGCACAAGGACTCTAAGGAAGAGGGCCTCTCTCCCCCCTGCTGGCAGGCAGCACAGGAGCTCCTGGCACAGGGGAGAGGTCCACAGCAGCCCTGCAAGCCCCAACTTGCTCCTCTCCCCAGTTCCCGCCCACCCCCTCCCTCTCTCCTCTCCAGGTCCCCGCTGTGTGGCCCCTTAGAGCTGCTGCGCGGCTATTTATAGCCTGCTGTGCGGCCGCGCAGCTTAGAGGGAACTTAGGGAGCCGCACTTAGGGTCGATGGGAGCCACCACTGGCTCGCGGGCCTTGCAAGGAAGAACACTGGTCTGGTGTGTCAATGGGGATTTATATTTTAAAAAAAAATAATACCCTCTGTAGTCTGTGCAGTATTCTGCATACACACAGTCAGTATGTGTACTTAATATCCTAATGCAAATGCTGTAGAATTTGTAGATTCACATTTTTAAACATTTGTGGTTTCTGTAGATAACTAAAAGCGTTATGTCCACATTAAACAGCCATCCTTTGCTAAATGCTTATTAAATAGTTTGTTTCAAAGTGAGCCATTTACCTGAAGGGGAGTTGGTTTTCCCACCTCTATCCATTTGCAATTTAAAAATCTATAATCAGCGTTGTAACCCGGAAAGCGTTCTCATCTGCCTGCTGTTTTTGTTCATAAAAGGGCCTGAAGTGCTGAGATGTCTTGGCTGAATGCAGCACCTCCTGGAGTTGAGGTTTATTGGTCTATGGGGGTAGGGGAGGGAGAAGTGATAGGCTGTGAGAGAGAAGTGTTTACAGGATTGGGGTCTAACAGATTTTGCTCTTGGGAAGTTTTGCCTGGTATTCAGCTGAAAGGGGAGAAGTCGGTGATCTAAGCTACAGGTTTGAAATACTTACCATACAATTTAGAGCCCAGAACCATACGTTCAAGTCCTGGCAAGGTTGGCTCAGCCATTCATTCCTTCAAGGTAGACATTTGGAGTACCATTCAGTTTACTGAATTGAATATGGGGAGGGAGGGAGAGATGGGCATATCTTCTGGATGTAACCTTAAAATCTGAGGTTAGGTCTACACTACGGGGCGGGAGGGTCGACCTAAAATACACAACTTCAGCTACCTGGCTGTGAGGACGGCGGCGAGTCGACCGCTGCCGCACCGCCGTCGACTCCGCTTCCGCCTCTTGCCGCGGTGGATTTCCAGAGTCAGCGGCAGAGCCATCGGGGATCGATTTTATCGTGTCTTCACTAGACGCGATAAGTCGATCCCCAATAGATCGATTGCTACCCGCCAATCCGGCGGGTAGTGAAGACATGCCCCAAGGTCCTGTCTGCTCTGCATATGTGGAAAAGATTTAGTGCAGGGGTTCGCACAACAAATTTTTTGGTCGCCTCTGTCCCTGCCTCTCACAGCCCTTCAGCAAGAGCCCGCCCTGGGGAATGTGGGTTGGGAACTCACCAGCCACCTGCGGAATCCTGCCCTGGCTGGGCGGGAGCGGGGGCTACTGAACACTGCAGCTGCCTCCACTGACAAGAGCCACCTCTGGTGCTGTCCCCACCGGCCCCATGTGTGTCTAGAGGCGCTCCCCAGAGCCCCTGCAGAGGCTGTGCAGTGCAGGGCGCCAATCCCTGCTGGCTGCACCAACGCAAACACTAAGATGGTGCATCTTGCTGCCCTTGGTACCAGCTATTCAGGAGCAACATCTGAGCGCTTCAGGGAGGGGTTGCTGCTTTGCCCTCCATCCCCGAGCTTTGGGGGCTGTCATGGCCACAAAAATATCTGCTGGTGGCTGCATTCGAGAAACGCTGATTTAGTGGCATTTTATCCTAAGAGTTGGAATTTGTCCTGGAGCCCTTGGCCAGGTTTTCATCTCTCCCCTCTTGTCCTCACCACTCATTGTTTTGCCAATTGCCTGCTTCATTTCAGTAGTGTTGTATGTATCGTAAATAGTTTGTGAAGTGCTGTAGGATCTTTTGGGATTAGGGCTGTCAACTGTCTAATTGCACAAACCCAAACACCCTTGTCCCGCCCTGCCCCTTCTCTGAGGCCCTGCCCATTCCATCCCCCCTCCCTACGTCATTCATTCTCCCCCACCCTCGCTCACTGTCACTGGGCCGGGGCAGGAGGTTGGGGTGTGGGAGAGGGTGCGGACTCTGGGCTGGAGGGTGAGGCCGAGGGGTTCGGCGTGTGGGAGGGGGCTCTGCGCTGAGCCTGGGGCAGGGGGTTGGGGTGTGGAGGGTGTGTGGTAGGGGGTTCAGGGTGCGGACTCTGAGAGGGAGTTTGGGTGCGGGAGGGGGCTCAGGGCTGGGGCAGGGGGTTGGGGCACAGGAGGAGGCTTGGGGAGCGGGCTCTGGGAGAGAGTTTGGGTGTGGGAGGGGGGCTCAGGGCTGGAGCAGGTAGTTGGGGTATGGGAGGGGGTGAGGGGTGTGGGCTCCAGCTGGGTGGCGCTTACCTTGGGTGGCTCCCGGAAGCGACCGGCATGTCCGGCTCCTAGGTGGAGGCGCAGCCAGGCGGCTCTGCGTGTTGCCCCTGCCTGCAGGCACCGCCCCCGCAGCTCCCATTGGCCATGGTTTCCAGCCAAGGTGGGGGCAGCGTGCAGAGACCCCTTGGTCGTTCCTACGGTTAGGAGCTGGACATGCCAGCTGCTTCCTGGAGCTACGCGGAGCCAGGGCAGGTAGGGAGCCTGCCTTAGTCCCACTGTGCCGCCGCCTGGACTTTAACGGCCTATTAAAATCTCCCAGATTGCTTTCAGTGGGCACCGGGAGATCAAGGCCATTTCTGGGAGACTCCTGGCCAATCTGGGAGGGTTGACAATCCTATTTGAGATTAAGAGTGCTATATAAAAATAAAATATTTTGTTTTTTTAACTGTATCCCATCACTCCTGGTTACAACTCTATGTACCGCCTTATATAGCTCTTCTGCATTCTTGGTTCTTACACTCTGCAGATGGTTATAACTGCACATGCTCCACCCTTTAGTCAAGCTGTACTCACTTAACTCTTTTAATATTTCATAATGAGCCAATGCTTTCAGTCCTCACATGATTTTTATTGCTTTTCTCTGAATTCCCTCCCGCTCTGAAGAGATAGGACTTGCAGGTAATGAATCTAAAGGTAATTCTCGGAGGCTTCTAGAGAGATTCAAGACCCTGTAGGTCCTCTTGGCTGTATAGCTCCCAGACTAACAAAATACAAACTGTGCTGACTAGTGCCACCCCACAGGGCCTCCCCAGTCTTGGCCTGCACTGTGCAGTTAGAGAATGAGTTGCTTGCTGTACCACATGTGTTTCAGATTATGTTTCCCCGATGTATTAGCTTGCATTTTTCAAATTGAGTCTCACTTTATTTCCTGGTCTGGAGCAATCGTGTTGCAGTGTAAATTCCTCTTTAGTCAGGTTTCTCAGTTCACAGGGTCATGTGACACCTTGGCCAATAGCAGAGCTCCATCGGTCTAGAACCAGGCAGTTGTAAAGCACTCTGCCCTTCTGTGGTGCTGTATACGTAATAATAAACCTTGTATCATTGTGAGAATGTTCCTTATTTTTTTTTTTATAGCTTCTGTGTCAAATACGTCCCAGGTTTATGCTTGCTGGCATGTTCATGCCGGTTCAGGAGATTCGGGCCAGGTGGGGGAAGGGCAAAGGTGGCCTCTGAATTTGGGGCCTGCTTGGCAGGGGTGGGGGCTTGCACAGCCCCTGTGCAATGTAATTCTAAGAAACTTTGGCCTCCTGCTGCTCCCAACATGCTCCCATGCCAGAGGATGCACAGGAGAGTGGCATAGAGCTTCTCTGCCAGTCCTGTGACAGGAGAGGAACTCCTTGCCGCAAAGAGAATTGTAATGGGCCTACAGTAAGGGGATAGAATTGGGCCCCGAAGATGTAGTTTACACTTCCCTGTTCTAGCACTAGTAAATATGGTCCTCGAGCTTTCGAGTCTGTTTGGAGACATCATTTTAAAGCATTGTTGGGCCTGCACTCTGGGTGCCCATTGAATATTCAAAAATCATCTTATTCGCCTTTTCCCACCATTTTTCTCTTTTTCTGAAAATGCTCACGGAATTCCTCAATAAGCCTGGAATTCCTTTAAATATCTCCAAACATAGGTATATTTTATAAATGTCTAATGCCAAGTTTTCTGAGCTACCAAACATAACCTGATAGTGTCCCTTTAAATTTGTGCTGGTACATACCGTACTGCATATGGACAAATATATAGTTAAATACACAAGTCCCACTTCATAAGTATTATCACCATTAAACTCAGATTTTAAAAAATTGCATAGTATGAGAGAGAAGGTCAATTGGTTTGTATTATATGTATCTCTACATCCTTGAGGTAAAATTAAATCCTAAAATATGCATTTTGGATATATTGTAGCCTGTTAATTACTATACACTTTTTTTCAGGTGAATTTTGTGTAGCTTTTTCTAACCCTATCGTGTAAATCTTTAATAAGCTGACATCACTTCTTTTCTCTCTGAATTTACCTGTATTTGTTTGATCAACAACATTTTCATCATGATCTTCTGATAAAGCAATCTGAGTAATTTTGAAAACATTTCTTTGCAGCAAAGTAACTGAATTTAACAGTTAAAGTTCAAAATGTAGCATCTCCAGTAAAGGTACTGTAGCATTGTGCTAACAGCACTAGTGATGCTATTTTCAAGGCACTTTACAATCCTCTGAAAAAAACTACCCTTTGGACTGAAATTTCTCCTTGCCTGTTCTCAGTCCAAAAGTCAATAAATAAATTGTGTGTATGTATGTGCGCACACATCCCTCCATCCAGCCATACCTATAATGTATGATAAAATTCCATTTGGTCATTTTTGAGATATCCAGGTATGGAAATATAAAAAAGCATGTTTCGACTCTTAATATATAATTCAGACACTTTCTTTGTACTCAGATAAAACTCCAAACAGATTTTTAAAAATTTTAACTTCAGGCTGGAGATGAGCCCAGAACAACAGAACCCAACAGTCTGAAACTCTGGCGAAGTTCAGATCTGGATGTGCATTCTTCCTTGCTCCTTAGGAAACTCATGATGACACATTGGAATGAAAACATGCAGGGGCAGAGTCATCAGAAGAGGTTATTTACTCCTGAACAGTCAGACTGACATTTAGGTGAACCAGCTGAAAAACATGCTTTTTTAGAAGGAGATTGAAATGTCCAGAAGAAACAAGAAGTACAAAGTACTGAAGACACGAAGAAAAACTCTACCGCACATAGAGCTAAATTCTAGTCATGCTGTGGAAGACCATGTGCAGGGAGACCATTCACCCAACCCAGTGCATCCATGTGAGAGGCAGCCACAATACAGTTACTAGTTCCCCAGGAGTGCTATTGAAGGAGGCTAGCTAATGCAGCCCTCCAGACCCAGAGAGAGAGAGCACGATGTTGAGGTGTTGCTATGGTCTCACTATTACAAACCAGTCTAAGGATGTAGAGCAGTGCTAGGGGAAATTGCAGGCAACACCTGTGGTACAGGTATAGCAACTTCCACTCCTAATTGTGCTTTCCTAGCACTTCTGTGGCATCCTACACCTCTACTGCACAGGCATAATATCTCCACAGGCCAATACTTAGGTAGTGCTCTTCATCCTTTCTCCCTCCCAGTGCAGCTAGGGCTCAGAGATCCAAAATAGAGTCCATAGAATATTGTATATTTCTATTTCATACTTTTTTTCTATTCTTGTTTAGCAATTCCAATCAGCTGAAAATAGCATCACGTGGCTATTTCTATTGTGCATCACTGACTGAAAAAGTAATTTTACTTTTCTACCAGTACACCATGTATAAGTGCCCATGTGCTATAGCTTGTTTTTAGAAAAGAGGATGAACTGCCATGTAGGAGACTTGGTTCCACTCTCCCAGCCAGCAGTTGGGAACTCTGCTTGAAAATACTTTGCTCAACAGCCTCTCTTTGATCAGTTTAAGGAGAAGCATTGATGTGCAATCTACTCCATCCAGAAGATAAGGGCAAAGGTCCTGATCCAATTGCCACTGAAATCAGTGGGGCCCTTTCTATTGACGTCAAAAGGGTTGGGGCCAACGGGAGCAGTTTAAAAGCTGGAGGATGTGAAGCGGGAACAAGTGGGAGGAGCTACAAGGAAGAGGGGACGCACAAGGCGGGAAGAAGTGATCCAGTAAAATCAAATAATGTAAATATAAAACGATAGCACTTAAAGTTTAAAAGTGTAGCACAATGCTAAAAAATTGGCAGATGTACTTCATAAACATGGCTGCCATTTTACATTTTTTCCCTCTTGAAATATATATAAACAAAGAAAATATCCATTTCACTCTATTTGAAAAGTAAAGTCGATTTTTAGTAAGAAAGAACTGTTGTTCAGACTTCCTCCCGGTCAGTGTGGTTGGTTTGTATGTCTGCCCAGAGTAGCTGTAGATCCCTCAGCTTGCCTCAACATCCCCATGAGGTTAGATGGAAATGGCCGTCTTGGAGCAGGGCTCTGTGGCACCGAGGGGTAACTGAGGCCCTTTTGTGCCTTCTGCACAGCTGGGACCCCTCCCACGCTGTAGAACTATACCAGCTCTACAGATCAGAGCCTTTTGTCCTCCGTTATAGACATATGGTAACATTAAGTATTTTGTTGAACTGTTTGGCTGGGTTGCTGTTTTAAATGGATTTCAGATTTAAGAATTTCAGGTCTCAGAGGGTTTGGAAGTTAAGTTTGTTAATTTTGTTAAAACCGGAAGTTCATTCTGTTAGCTACTAAAAATAAATAATAACAAAAAAATGTGAACTCAACACCAGAGTCTTAAAAAAAAAAAAAAAATCAGTTCAGATTAACTCTTATCGTGCTGAATTAAGGACAGCTGATCAGAATAGCTTAAGCAAACTTTACTGAATCTGTTTATTTTAGGTAATTATCTGGCCACCATTAAAGTATTATCTGTACTGTAGTATCTGAGTGTCTCACAATCTTTAATGTGTCAGTACTTTCCTAACTCATACAGCTGTTGTGAGGACAATTATCCCCATTTTACAGATGGTGAACTGAGGCATGGAGAGATCAAGGTGTCTGATCCTGTATTATTGAAGTTAATGGGAGCTATGTCATTGACTTCAATGGGCATAATCTGCCCAGGGTCACACAGGAAGTCTGTGATGGAGCAGGAAGTTGACCGTAAGGCTATGTCTATACTGCAGTTGGGCTTGCAGGGCTCGGGCTGAGGGGCTGTTTAATTGTGGTGTAGATCTTTGGGTTTGGGCTGGAGCCTGGGTTCTAGGACCGTGTGAGGTGGGATGGTCCCAGAGCTCAGGCTGCAGCCTGAGCCTGAACTTTTACACTGCAGTTAAACAGCCCCTTAGCTTGAGTCAGCTGGCATGCACCAGCTGTGGGTGTCTAATTACATTGTAGACATACCCTAAGTCTCCCGAGACCCGGGCTAGTGTCCAACCACTAAATCAGTTTTCTTTAGTACATAAAGAAATTTGCTAAATGTTATGACTATATGGCTCACTTATTGATTGTGTACAACTTCACTGCTTATGTCCTTAAATGTGTAGATTCACACTAGGGCCCTGATCCTGAAAACACTTATATGCATAAGTAATTGTATGTATGTGCATAGCCCTGCCATGCTCAGTAGGGACTACTCACATGATAAGTGTTTGCCGGATTGAAACGTAGCTTTTAAAAAATAGTTACTGTAGTTTTATAATGTGATCATCTAAGTGTTAGGCCCTTATTTGTACTAATGGCTGGACCGGAAGACACCTTGTAAATGACTGAATTTTGAAAAATGTAAATGATCAAAAAACCAAAGAACTTGCCTCACATAATATAGATTGAACACTAATTTGATAGATTTAGTTCCTTTATAATATTTATGGTATTTCATAGTGTACTAGTAAATGTTCCATAGTATATTTCATGAAAATAATGCTGTCTTTGAAATTACAGTTCTTAGAGTTCTTTTGCTGAAAAGTGTGAATTAATGAGTAAGACTTAGAAAGGCCCAGGTATAAATATTTTCTATTGATATGTTATGAGGAGCGGAACAAATAAAAAACAAAACAAAAATTCATGTATTCAACTTTGGTTGTACATTTTGATAATGTTTAAAATAATATTGTAGCTTGATGAGAAAAATGATTATCAACAGTCCTTTTTAAACAAGGATTTATATAGCCAAAATTCTTGAAATGGCTGAGCTTTCTCTGAAACAAGCTCCAGAAATGCAAACTTTTTGTAGATGCACAAATGGAAATATTTAACACTGCATGTTTCAGTATGGTGTATGTAAAGCGCTACAAAAATGTTTATTCTGCTGTTCTTTCATAATGGACCACAACTTGTTTACTAATGCCTGAAAGCATGTACACATCAAATAAATCTCTGGTATTTGGGCCATAGCTTACCAGCATTATGCAAAGGGAAGATTAATAGCACTTTATATTAAGCTGTGATCCACTTTACTCTTGATTACTAGGCACGAGCCACATTAAATCAACCTAACCAACAACGAGCAAAATTAGTGGACACTTGTGCTAGGCTATATATATATATATTTTTCTGTATTTATTTGCATCACTGTTAAGGAAAAGGCAATCAGAATAGCAAATCTCCCTGGAACTCAGTGCATTAGATGTTAAATCATAGTGCATGATCAAAGATTGTGAGTGAGGGGAAGCAGCTAGGAAGGTAAATGTGCAGCTACAGCTGCATCAAATAAAATGTACCAAGTTACTACAACAGCTGAGAGACAGCACATTAATTTTTACAGTAGGAGCAATTAATACATGTAGGGTTACCATACGTCCGGATTTTCCCGTACATGTCCGGCTTTTTGGTCCTCAAATCCCCGTCCGGGGGGAATTGCCAAAAAGTCGGACATGTCCGGGAAAATAGGGAGGGAGGGGTCGTGGGGCTTGGGTCCGGGCTGGAGCCGCTGGGTCCGGAGCCGGAGCTGCTGGGGCCGGCGGGTGCTCGGCTGCCGGCCGGCGCCGCTCGCTCTGCCGGGGCCGGTCCGGAGCCACTCTGCCGGAACCGGGGCCCAAGCCGAGCTGGCTGGAGCCGCTGGGACCGGGGCTGCTCGGCCGCCGGCTGGCGCCGCTTGCCCAGGGCCGGGGCCGGGCCGGGGCCGGCGCGCTCGGCCGGAACCGGGGCCGGCACCCCAGGGCCCAAGCCGAGCCGGGCCGGGCCAGAGAATGTTCGCAGGAAGCAGGGGATGGGGAGGAGCAGGGGCGCGAAGCGTTCAGGGGAGGGGGCGGAGTTGGGGCGGGGCTGGGGGCGGAGTTGGGGCGGGGCTGGGGCCCCATGGAGTGTCCTCTTTTTGGACACTTAAAATATGGTAACCCTAAAACATGGCTTTTGGCAAATCTGATACAAAAATGCATTTGATTGTAATTATGACTCACAAGAATTTCCTAACATGAGGTATCTTTAATGCATATAATGTTAGCTCTTTCTTGTTTTTACTATGCTTTCTTTCAGTAAAAAGGCCAAGAGAAGCAATAGCTCAGTAGCTGGATTTTTCAGGAGTAGTTTTACATGAGGGAAAGTGGGAGAACCTCTTGTTTGTACTGGGTATCTTAGTCAGTAAGTAATACTTTGTACTGTTCTTCAGTTATTGCCCCCACCCCCAAGTTTTATATACCAGATGAATTATACTCAGCTGACTTTTGAGCCAGCTACGACAGGACCAAAATTCTCTCTCTCCCTCTCTTGCAGCAAAACCTCTTGCTTTATGAACACCCTGTCACTCCATATTGCTCTATTGAATAGTACTAAATCAGCGGTGCATTTTCAGAACATAGCTATCTGCACTGCCTGTGGCTGGATGACACATTGTGTTCCCTGTGTTATAGTTTTGGAGAACTGTAGTATAAACAAGGGTTTAGAGTGTCTTTCTCTTTCCTCACTTCCTGGGTGTATGCCTAAATATTCCGTGCTTTCTCATCTTCACTGTAGTATAAGTTATTACATTGTACAAGTTATTTATTGTACAAAGGGGAAATTTTCAAAAGGCACAAAGGGAAAGTGAGTGCCTTTGAAAGTCTACCCCTATAAAGCACTGGGAGGCTTACATCTGATGTGAGTATCACCAGTGTGAGACATCAAATAGAAGTTTGACCTGAAGGCTTTACAATAACAAATGGATCTGCAAAGCTGGGCTCCTAGGACCTTTTCCGAAAAATGGACCCATGCAGGCAGAGCTCCTTGGAAGTGAATGGAGCTGCAGCAGGCACAAGGCTGTGTGCATGTGGATCCGAACACAGGGCTGGGGCCTTAAAAATAAATGATCTTTAAATACTCTGCATTTAAGGCTGAAAAATAAAAATATTGGTAAGGAGTTTAAATAGCATGGTCTTGAGAGGTGCTGAATACCTGCAGCTCCCATTGAGATTAATAGGGGTTGCAACTGGCCAGCAATTCTCAAGAGAAGGCCCAAAATGAGGCTATCATAATTTTTTGCACACCTCAAGTTGCTGATTTGTTTCAGGGTGAGGGATTTTTGCTCACACCTTTTGCTCGCTTCATTTGCTAATTTTTGTTAGTCTGAGGAATGGTTGGGACAACAGTGGATAACTCCCTGATCCGGTACTGAGATTGATTGTGAGGGCTACTCTTTATGTAGCCCCAGGAATAGGTCACATGTTAATTACTTGTGTGAAATATTGACTTGGTTAGGAATGCTGACATCATGACAATGGAAATTACACATTCTAAGAGGAACTGAAGTTTGTAAAAAAAATAAAACGTGCTTGACTTTAAGCGTGTGCTTAAAGAGCTTTTAAAATAGGAGTGGGCATAAGCAAATGCTTAAGTGCTTTCGTGAATTGGGGCCATAGTCAGTGTGATGAAGCAGATTTGGAGTATAGCAAACACCCAGGCCACT
Source organism: Terrapene triunguis (assembly GCF_002925995.2). Classification (NCBI taxonomy): domain Eukaryota; kingdom Metazoa; phylum Chordata; order Testudines; family Emydidae; genus Terrapene; species Terrapene triunguis. The sequence goes on from NW_020664409.1 coordinate 5,377,224, forward strand.
AATCAGATAATATGTAATGACATTTCACTGTTGTAAATTGCTTCTTTATATCCCCTTGCCTTGGCTTGAGAGGGGTGATTGACAGACTACGTGATTTTTCTGATTTCAGAGTGTGTGGTGCTTTTTTTAATGCTCTCTTAATTCTTTTATTAACTTATATTTTAATTTAATTTTTAATGCAGTGATCAATAGTTGCTTTGCTTGACGTTTATTGACAGGGATTTATTCCCTACTGCTGCCATGAACTGATGTTTGCCATGGGTGAAGAATAAGATTTATTGAGTTGGTGAAAGTTAGGTTGTAAATTGTGATCATGTTTTTGGTACTTTTCTGCTATAAGCAAAGGCTTTGTCCCTGTGGGGTTTTTCCAATATGGAAATACTGATGATGTAAAGTGTATTTTAGAAAATAGCTACATGAAATGGAGCCTCCCCAGAGGATTAGCATTTTGCGTTTCCTAGAAGATAAAAAAATATTTTTTTTCCCAATTGGAAATATTTCTCTATTTGGAGATATTTCGTTAATTGTGCTGGGTATTTCTTGTATAGACTGACAAATATGTTTGTGAGGCAGATTGTGGCCTACTGGTTAAAGCAGAGAACTAGGAATTGTTATTCCTAGGTTCTATTCCCAGTTTTGCTCCTGTTTCTGTGGGATGTTAGCCAAGTAACTTAACCACCCTGTGCCTCGTTTCAGTCACCTGCAAGATGCCTATAATTTAAATTAAAGGAGATATCCTATCTCCTAGAACTGGAAGGGACCTTGAAAGGTCATCAAGTCCAGCCCTCTGCCTTCACTAGCAGGACCAAGTACTGATTTTGCCCTAGATCTCTAAGTGGCCCTCTCAAGGATTGAACTCAGAACCCTGGATTTAGCAGGCCAATGCTCAAACCACTGAGCTATCCCTCCCCCCTCAATAATCATCATCATCATCATCATCATCATCATCATCATCATATTTACCTCACAGGTCTGTTGAGAAGCTGTTTGTGTAGTGCTTCAAAATCCGCAGATGAAGATTGTAATAATCACTGAAGATTCAAAATGGATGTACTAAAAAGATTTAATTTATTCTGTATTGTGCTGGTAAAACTTCATCAAGAATACTGCACTGGAGTAAACTGTGGTGGGACTAAGTGGAAGAAAAAAGGAAGTGTTCTCGGTTTCTAAAATCACAGTGTTAACATTCTTGGTAACTCAGTCGGGCTCTGCTGTCACTTCTGGTTTACATTTTGAAAATGTACCAAATAGCCTATAATACTGAATTCCTGGTTGGGTTGTGTAACAGAATATAGCAACTCCAGTAAAACACATCTGCACCGAGGGAATCAGCATTTTCTTGGGAACAATTCACTTTCCATGGAAGTGTGAGCAATGCCAGAATGCCAGACGGCATCACTTTGTCAGAGAAGGGGGAGCCAGTAATTCCCACTCACCTTCCACCTACCACATTCTCTCCCTATTTCTCAACCACCACCCTTTATTACTCCCACCCTATAGTGCTGCTCCTGTGTCTGCAGGAGCCGCTTGTAGTTATTGGCTGGTGCCTCTGTGCTGGGAGCTGGATGCCTTCTCCTCTTCTTTTGCATGGTTATGGATGGCCAGCATAACATAGTACACAGTAGGGAGCATAAGTCTGGGAAACATTTAAAAGAGCTGAGACGTGGCAGAAATGCTGTCTGTTCGGCCATGCTGCTTTTGGTAACAGATAAGGTATTAAAGTGTGTGGTGACGTTGTTAGGTGTAATACATGGGTATGCTGTAATTTTTATGCAGTATCACCCCTGTTGTCCGAAATACTGTCATGCCTCTGCCATCTATTTGATTACACTAAAAATTCCCTCCATTATATTCTGAAACATTGATTATCGATACTTATTCAGTACCTGTCGTTATCAAAATTGTTTGAAGTTTTATTGTCCAGAGTAAATACAGTGTAAAGTCCCTTAGCAAAGGGTCACAGAGTATGCACAGTGAAGACAGAATATAGTTCAAGAAAGAGAATCACATGATACTAGCAATGAATTATTGCGACACGTAAGTGGTAACACAGACAGCTGATTTATGCACAAAAAGATGATGATATCCTTCTGCTCTCTGTTCTACTTAAACAAAGTCAGTGAGTGAGCTGATTTTACTGGATCTTTTCAAAAGGCTGTTCCTGTAAATACATGAACAGAAATAAAGGAAGTGATGTTGATCAGCTCCGCTTGTTGAAATTATGTACAGAGTCAGCATGTGTTAGATATTGAGTCCAGCCACAGTAAAGTCAACAGTACTTCAGAATGTAATGGAGTTTGATAGTGGTTGTTTTTTTTACATAGATTTTCCTGTACGTATATATTGATTTGGGGGTGGGGAGATGGTTAATTACCTCTTTACTATGTACGTGAATTGTTGCTCTCCATTGTCCAATCTGTGAAGCACAAGAAAAATATTAAATAAAAACACACCCCTAACTTGTTTCCGTCCTCTCCGCCCCTGGATTTCAGCTAGTGGAGTACCCTGGTGCACCACATTTATGCTTCCAGCCATTGACGAAGCAGGGGAAGAGGGGAGAAAAGCAAATGCTTTCTTTTGCAAGATCACAGTGGACAAAAGTTTATTCTTCATTGGATAACTTCCTGTCTTTAGAGATTTTCCTCAAAGTAACCCCTCAGATAATGTTTCTGCTCCACTTTTATTGAATGACCACCTCCATTGGGTAACCAGTTTGTGCTGGTCCCTTGAGTGTCTGTTTGCTGTTTACCCTGTCCTCTCACCCACTACCCATATGTGGTGTGATACCAGCACAAGTGTGTGTGCGCACACACACACACACACACACACACACACACAGAAACATGTTTCAGCCCCCTGTGCCTGTCTCTCCTTTATTCACAATTTTGAAATACTGATATAGGTTTATCCCTGTCTATATGGATCACATGTAAATAAACTAACAGTCTTCTTTATGATCCCTGGCATCCTAACTACTGAGGAATGAAGGGCTAACCAGTGCTACTCCTTTGGTGTGCTTTCTGTGCACCCACATGTGAGTCTACATTTCTCCTTCTGGTTGGTGCTCTGAGTCCAGCTATTCCTTAGCCTGGAGGGTAAGAGGGGAGTAGAGCACTGATCCGAGGGATAGGAAAGAACTCAACAGGACAGGATCAAGAGAGACACCTCCTGGAACCTGTTGGAAATGTGTTTGCTTGTCGGGTGTTCTGTATGTCTCCATTTCTCCATCCTATACAACTGTACAGTAACAGACTGACATTTAGGGATAGATTCTTGCAAAAGAGAGGTAGCGCTGATGTAAATGTAAACATTAATGTTTACAAATTGTATGTAAAATTGTTGATGGCTAGTCAGTATAACAACGTGAAACGTGCTGGTTAGAGCCCAGGGTAAGAGAAGGAGTTTTGTAGATCTGGTTAGAGCAGAGTATTGGGAGTCAGGATCTCTAAATGCTTTTCTCATGTACGCCCCCATAATGCTTTGGGACCTTGTATGTGTCACTTGTCCTCTCTGTACCTCAAGTTTACTCAACTGTAAAATAGGCAGCAGGATCAAAGCCATACTTCTTCATTTAGCGGCATTAGGAATACAAATGATATAGTTTACTTCTGAGATGCTGAAACTACATCATGTCTTCCTCAGAGAAATGATGCTGCAACAATGCAAGCAAACATGCTTGTTGTTAGTCCAGAACCCTAGTATGCCTGTGCCACAGCAGTGCAGAAGAACTGAGTGCTATTGATCCCTGCAACAATGTGCATGAAAAGAAGTAAACTTTAAAGGCATGTGCAGGATCAAGTGTGATTAACATTGAGCACCAGTGCAGCACAGTGTTTTTCATCAGAGAGAGCTTTACAAAGGTCAGCTAAGTGTAGATGTACTAAGCAAGGTAATTCTCTTCCCTCAGCATGTGAAGTTACGCCTGACGTGCTGGTTGTCTGTCATTCGTTGTCTTCTAAGCTAAATTCTTGGAAGCTGGGGAAGGCACCTGGGGTGTGGTGGAAAGAGAAGTTAATGGAGAAGAGCTTGACGCTGAAGATCAGGTGATTCCCCCTCTTCCCTCTTTTGCAGCCACGGCTTCCTGTAGTATACTCGCTTTCTGGCACAGTTCCCAGTCACAGTTCACACAGGCTAAGAGGTTATCATTCACTGCACATATTCTGTGTAGCATTGCTAGTTAACACCCTGCAACATGGTTTCCACAATGAATCACTTACACCTTTGCCTCTCCCTCCCCTCTTGCAGATTCCCCACTGATCCACATTCATATTCAGGGCGTATCACATTGGGTTTGCTGTAGCTCGGATCTTAGGTTAGATGGACAGTTGCCTGAAAGCAGATTTACAGAGTGTGTGTTACCAGTGATGCCTGCGTAGCCTTAGAGACGGGCTTAGCTTTTTGCAGTGATAGCAGTAACGGTTGTTATTAGCTGTCCCATATATCTTATTTAGCAACCTTGAGGCTGGAGGCCAAACAGCCTCATGCTAGGAATCATGTAAATACAGAAATTTCTCTGGGTGGAAAGGGAATCCTTACTGAGTCCACATTTGGATTCTGAGCCTAATTTGTATTCATTGTCTTTGTGCCCCCTGTGCACAGATGCAGACTGCTTTGCCTTTCGTGAATCACTCACATCGGAGTTAAAAGAAAAACAAAAACAAGGGAGGAAAAGTGTGAAAAGAATCGAACTGAGTGTATAAAGAATTTTGGGATGACTGGAGTCTTCAAGTGCTAATGAAGAGTGGATGTGTTGAGAACTCATGTTCACTTTCATTAATTCAGCACATTTTTTTTTTTTTAAATAAGGATGTCAGTGGGGGGCTAATAAGAAGGTATGTTTATCTCTACAGATACCAAATGTGAGGCTCACACAGTGATTTGTGGTTGCTGACTGATTCTGTAAAGTGGCAGTCAATTAATGGTAGTGGGGGATGTCAGAAGCTTGAGACTAAATTAAAAATAGCTAAAAGGACTGTTCTGTAAACTGGTAAAGAAAGCAGTTCCTCCACTGTCAGGGCAGAAAATGGAAGTAGCAGCTCGCAAAGCCTGTAGACAAGATTAAAATAGGCAGGAAATGAAAACTAACTTCATTGCTTTTCTTACATACTGACCCCGCTCCTGGTCTAAGGCATAGGAAAGCAATCCCTCTACCTTATTCTTGGAATGTACATGCTTGATTTGGAAAAAGTATGTGATCAAAACTTAGAGCCAAATTCTGCTGTCACTTGGGTTGCACAAGTGCTGGCTTGTAGTCCTGCTTTATTTTAGACACCCAGTTACTGTCATTATCACCATAAAACTGCATTTTAAGAACACCGACATATGTAAAAAAGGCAAGCACAACTTTTTGCTGTCTCTGCCTGTTAGTCTGTTACAACAGATCTGTCGCTTTGCAGAGTTGTGTTAGGCCCAGCAACTGCTTTTCCTGGGCATACCTGCCAACATTTGAAATCTATAAATAAGGAAGTTTGGAGAGAAAAAATAGACACACCTTCTAACTCCATTGAAATACTTGGACACAGGGAGCTTATTTTGGCAGGGCAGACTCGGAAAATGAAAAAAATATTTTGCTAAAATATAGGGAACGTCTCTCCCAAATAGGAACAGTGGGTGTATATACCTGGGTGTAAAGCCAATTTGCTTAAATGTATGCTGCTCAGATTGCCTATGCTAAAAGAAAAAGAAGCAAGTAAACTTCATTCTCCCAAGGCAGATTTTCTGCCAGTGTAGTTACTCACTGAAGTCTGTACTGCCCTTGGAAGTTAGGTGAACCTGGTGAATCAGGATCCTGCATCTAAAAATAGAATGTTTTGCCTTCCACCTCACCCCCTGTGGGCTGATTTTTAACTTTAGCCTTTCTTTTAAATCCTCTCTGCAGCTTCTTTGAGCTGCTAGGATCACGTCAGTGAACTAAAAGTTCTCATCTTCTCCAGCCAAGGTCAAAAGATGTATAGGAGGTGATCTGAAAGCTACAGCAGAGAGCCACCGCAGAAAGCCGTTGCCGTGGTTGGAGCAGTGGTGCTCTGTGCTGCTTAGCAGACGATGTGGGCTCAGATGTGACCTTGGGGCTTCCTCTAACCAAGAATGTACAGCTTGATCTTCTGGGGTTAAATATATTACACTCCTGCAGTAAAGCCCATGAGAGGAGAGGAAAAGGTGCTTGGAAACCTTTGTGGAGTAACTAAGAATCTTTCCCTCCTCAGGCTGGGTTTTAGAGGAGTAAACAGAAGCAGGAATTGCAGCTTTCAAGCCTTGTGGAGCAGTAAGATCTGCAGGGAAGTCAGATCACAACCCTGCAGATCTCTGGACACCTCAGCTTCTCTCCAGGCTGCCACTGATGCCCAGCACTGCAGGTGCATGCAGTCAGCCTGTCCGAGGCAGGCAGAAGCCATGAAATGAGAATTCTGCAATGTACGTCATTTAACCCCATGCAGATTTCCACATGGAAATCCTTCTGGCTGACAGGAGCATGCCAAGTTGGTTGGTTGCTAGCTATCTCCAGTGTCCTGCTGCCCCAACCTACTCACCCCTTCCAAATAATAACGTTTCCCCTCAGCTGCGAGTTGTTTGGATGGAGGTTCTTCTATGGCCTTGCAATAAAGAGGGCCGGATCTCCACTTCTCCCCACCCATTTGTGAGTATGGGTCCCTTTACAGCTGTTCTCCTGCGGCTTTTCTAACATCTGTGTGCCAGGTTTTTTAAAATATGAAGAGAATTACAGGATTACTGGGGAAAATCATGAGAGTCTGACATCTCTTTTTTTCTTTTAATTAGTCCAAAGGGGGGCGGCCTGTGTCGTGCAGTGTTTTAATAAAGACAAGCTGCATCTACTTCTTATCACTTTTTTTTTTTTTTTTTATCTGTGCTGCTGACTCATGCCGTGCGGTCTACTTGGCTCTTCATTGCAGTCACATCACACTTTGAGTTACCTTTACGTGACTCATACTTGTTTTTTCACTCGATAAGTCAACAACAACCTATCCCTATCCCTCCCAAGTCTCCCACCTCAAAAACCCCCTGACCCTAGAAAATCTTGAGTTGAGTAGCTTTGGCTTCTATGACAAATCTTTATTGTGTGATGGGGGCTAATGAGCTTGCCAGGCCAACAATACAGGCAGTGTCTTCTTCATGTTCACATCAGTTTGGTGGAAAGTATTTTTTGTGTGTGCCTTGTTGGGTTTTTCATTATTGTTTTTTGAAGTGGTCATTAAAATGTCAGGGCTAAATTCTGCCCTTGGATAAAAGCATGCAGCTATGCTTGCCTTCAGTGGAAGTTATGTGCACATAACCATGGCCCTCTGGGTCTTAGGCTTGCCTGTGTTTTGACAAATAAGATGGGCGGTTGGTTCAGACAACTGTCAGTTTTTCCTTTCTGACTGAGGGTTCTTAGTTCCAGCATCATCACCTAAATCAAGGTACCTAGTCTACATATGGGTTTTCAAATTAGCACTGAAGTGCTGATTTCAGGTTAAAATGTAGAATTGAATGTCCTCATGTAGGGCTTGGTCCTCTCCTGATTTGGGAGTTGTGCCATTCACTTCAGTGAGACCAGGATTGGGCCTTTAGTCCAGCTTGAGTCCTGGACTCCCCTACCTTTTTTGAGGGAGAGGTGGACAGATGATGAACAAAAGTGTGTTGTATCAGTTAAACAGATTACTGAGTTTCCTGTCTCAGTATCTTGGGTACAACTGATAGGTAGCCCTCCAGTCTTTAGCTGGATAAAACTGTCACAAAAGTCGATGGACTGACTAACGTCAGATTGTCTGAATGTGGACTGCAGGATATTATTGGAAAACTACATACGGTGAAACTGTCTTGGAAAAGAAGATCAGAAATACATTTCTGAAGAAAAATTGTTAAAACAGTAAAGAAAAAAGGACAAAAGCCAGATGTTATAAGACTTTTCTGGTGTTTTTCCTGTATTCTTCTAGTGGAGGACATTTCTACAGCTTCCACACAGGTTTGAGGCCTTGTGGCCATTGCTCATCTGTTGAGACTGAATCAATGCTATCACTTGGGAATTGTTATGAACCTCTGACTTGAATGCAGAGCTGCATTTTTGGCTAGTTAACACATTTATAGAATGAACAATTTCAGTTGTAATTTTTTTTGTACTTTGAAAATTGAGAGCATTTTTTGTCCAACTTGTTTAAAACATTTCTAAAGCAGAGAGAGTCAGGGAGCCCCAATCTCGGTTGGTCCCTAGACACTACCGTAATAAACGTGATTAATAATTATGCGTAGATGAAATATTCTGTTGCGTCTGACAAATGCCTAGTTTTCTGTTCAATGTAAAAAAATTACAATCTTGTAAAGCCCAAATGTATAGGTTTTACCACCAGCTTGTATAGAGGTGAGAGTGCGTACTAGAGGCTAGAGCAGAGGACTGGGTGTCAAGACTTCTAAAGAAAATCCTAGTTCATTGAAGTCAATTGAAGTTTTGCCATTGACTTCAGTGGAGCCAACATTTCTCCTCTTGGTTCTGTTCCTCATGCTGCCAGTGACTTGTCATGTGATCATGGGCAAATAACACAGAGTTTACATTATATCTGTTGAGCCACAGCCTGTGGTAGGAAGGGTGAGTGAGGCGGGGGATCTGCATGGGTGGCAGAGGTGTTGAAAGGATGCAGCATGTACTAACTCCCCTGTTTGCGGGGATAGGGATATGGCCTGACTCCATGTCCCTTACACAGCTGCTGGAGCTGGACACCTGAAGTCCTTGCATGCAGGGAGTTCAAAGACAGGGAATGTGGCTGCTCCCTGTGCAATGAGAAGGGAGACCTCCTGGCTATGGTGTAAGTCAAGACATAATCCAGCCCTGGATCTCTCTCTGACTCAGTTTCCACATACATAATATAGGTGTGTAGTAATACATTCCTCTAGAGCAGAATTGAAACTTAATTCATTAATGTTTGTGACATGCCTTCAGATCCAAGATGCATCAGCCTAAAGCAGCTGCAGTTTGAGGCTGGAAACATCCCATAACAAATTGAGACTTCCCAAAAGAACCATTGCCCAGCCTCCCCCCCCCCCCTTTTTTTTTTAAAGCAGATCTTGTACCAGTGCAGCATGGTATATTAATCTGATGGGCTATTCCTTTTGACTTCTGCCTAAATAAATAAATAAATAAATGTAGTTAATGTAGACAGCACACAGGGTCCTTGCCAGAAAATTTTCACAAAGCAGTGCAGCTCAGTTGCCAAATGTCACATCTTTTATATAAGCATTCTTCAGGAAGCAAAGTTGCACAGGAAAAAGAAAACATTACAAAAACTATCAAGCAGTAAGGATCATTTCCCCCCCACAGGGGAAACGTCTGAGCCCAGCTCATGGTAGGATCAAGTGTATCTTTTATTTTTTGGTTTTGGTTTTGTTTCATTATAAAAGTCCCTCTCTCATTTCCCTCTTCCCAAAAAGTTGTAATTGTACTGTGTTGTCTTTGAGGACTCATTTGGATTAGTATTCAGACACAGGATTGTGGGCCAGTCTTGTATCTGAAGATAATTGGAATGGGTTTCGGGTGGAGAGAATGCTGTGTAAACAGTGCATGTGTTTAATAGTCTAATGTGCTTAATGACGGAGGAAGACGTATGAGGATGTTTTTTCTTGATATGACAGAAGATCCAAATAAATAAAAAATAAAAAGTCCTCACTCCACAGTGTGTAGGTCCCAGTAAATTTTAGTCTGACTCTTCTCTGAACTCCACATGTCAACAACCGAATTTTAGTCGGGGCCCTGTTGTGCTTTTTAGGCTCAGGCCTGTGTTGACAGCTGTGCAGAGTCACTCCTATGCCTCTTGAGTGCCACAGGAGGGTGCAAGTATGCCACCGCTATGTCTCATAGGAAGATGCGGCATGCGTTCTGGTCTGGGGAGGGTCAGAGCTGAGGCCCTCCTCATCTCCTTTGGGTTTGTTTTAGCTGCTGGAGACACTAGCTCTGTACGGTGCTTGGGCTCTATCCTCCGTTGCAGTGCCTGGTGCCCCTTAGGGAGTGGGACAAAAGGTGGTTTTACACCGCTGCCTCGATCCTGGGGATGGCCAGTTCAGACTCCAGCAGAACAGCTTCGTGCCTGCCCTAAGTCATGCCAATTCACAGCTGCCTGTAGGGGCCCTTTCACTGGCTGGAGATCAAAGGAACATAGTGGGTTTGCCCATGCACCCTCCTGCCACTGGTTTGCCTTTTGTGCCGGGGCCATCAGCGGGTGGTGTAGAACTGGCTGAGGTCTTTCTACACCAGCCAAAGAATCCCCCACACTGGAAGAATCCCCAGTTTCTCACTTAGGGCAGCTTTTCGGCCCCTCAACGCTACCAGAGCAGCACAGAGGGGCCTTACTGTGATCTGGCCCTTTGTGTTTACAATAAAACCTCAGAGTTACGAACCCCAGAGTTACAAACTGACCGGTCAGCCACATACCTCATTTGGAACCGGAAGTACACAATCAGGCAGCAGCAGAGACAAAACCAAACAAACAGTACAGTACTGTGTTAAACGTTAACTACTAAAAAAAAAAAAAAAAAAAAAATGGGAAAGCAGCATTTTTCTTCTGCATAGTAAAGTTTCAAAGCTGTATTAAGTTGTAAACTTTTGAAAGAACAGCCATAATGTTCAGAGTTACGAACATTTCACAGTTATGAACAACCTTCATTCCCAAGGTGTTCGTAACTCTGAGGTTCTACTGTATTGTGTATGGCCCTGGCATCTGCATGGATGTACAAGGTGGGGAGGCTCCTTCCCCCTCCCATGAGTCGGTTCTGGCTCTGTTCTTACCCGGGAATCAACTTTTTTTTAGTTTTTTGATTTAAACAAGCTAGACGATAAATTTGAACCACAGTAGCAAAATCCTGTTTATTGGCTGATACGACAAATGTCACCTGCTCCAACTTGAGCTGTAAAGTTTCCAAATGCAGCAGAAGTATTTGATTGAGGACAAGTTGTTTGTTGTTGTTTCGTTTACAGAACAACATCAAGAATGAGGATAGAAGTGCCTGAAAATGCCTATAACTTTATTTTAAATTGAGAAGCAAATCCTAACATGCCCAATAATGTGTCTCTTATTCCAAGGACAACCACAGTGTTTTACTCATAGCATTACATCTTTCATTTCTCTTTTTCCACACTAGTTTTTGAGGTTTCTTAACACTATCATACATCTCATTTAATTAAATATTAGCATGAATAAATTTGAAGCAATTCAAGGCAGAGCATCCTACGTCTTAAAACCAAAATCGATCAGTTCAGGTATGTGGATAGCTCAAATGTATTTCACCAGAATGAACAAATTATCTTTTGCCACTAAAGTTCTGAGCTTTTTGTAATTTGGTGTATTTCATCTCTGTAGTGTCAGCAGCTTCTGACTACAAAAAACCTATTCTAAATTTAGCTTTGAGAGCTCGAAAGCATGGACTCTCCAGATTGCTGGCAGAGAATCCCAGACTAGGTTTACAGTACATGGGGGCAAATGCAACACAGTTTGAGGTGATACGTTTTGGATGAGACATTTAATTGAGGTAACATCTGCCTTTCTCTGGGTACTGCCTAGGGTTGTCCTTAAAGAGAGCATGGTCCTTTACCAAAAGTGTTTGGAGGAAAACCCTGGTGTCTTTGTAAAACCTTTAATTTCATAATCTGTTTAGCATCATTGTTGTGACTGGAACACTTAGCTTCTGCCTCCTGACTTTCTAATATGTAAAGGTTAATATGTGTAATCTCCCCAAAAACATTTCTCTTAAGATTCTAGTTTGGCAATGTCTCTACATTGGGTGGCAGTGTCTCTAACATCATACATATGTACATAAGAATGTTTGTGTGTCTGCATGTGTAAGCATACTTGGCTAGAAAAAAATTCCAGTACATATTAGCCAGAAGTGTGAAAAGCAACAGTGGCACACCAAGAGGTTCAGCATCTTGATAACTCCAGCTTCTGGGAAGTGGACAAGCTCTGAAGACTTTTTTATCATGCTGTCCTGTGACCCTGCTTTGGGGCTTCATATTTGGATCAGCCTCTAGTTAGTAGGTGTTAGAAGGAGGAGGGAGGGCAGAGGTTACTCTGCTTTGGGGATTCTTTTCCTCCAAGAATAACTCCAATGCCACCTGCTGCTGCTGCTCATGTATTTCCTAGGCAACAGTACTGTGAAAGGGATTAGATTTTCCAGTTTCACTGTTGTGCAGCCTTCTAAATAACAATAGTGAACCTGACCAGAGTCTTGTTAATTTCACTCTTCTGCTTTTTGCCACAGCAATAAGGAACAGCATAGCTACTGGTGCTTGCTATCTGCAGCTCTGGATGGAATTGCCTCAGTTTACATTCATACGCACAGTTCATATTTCAAAGGTTCTTTGCAACCATAAGGGCTAGAAAATTAATATTTTTAAATGAAAGATTCAGTTCTGTCTTTGTCTTAGGCTTCTATGCTCACCAGGGCAATCTTTACACTCACCAGTGGCAAGCTGACATTTTTAAGCCTTTTGTATGCATGCAATATAAATCTAACTATCAATATAAGTTTGAGTGGATCATTATCAATAATAAGGTTTGAGTGAAATTGAAGTTTATCATTAAAATAATTGCAGGGTGAGAAAACAATGGTGGAATATAATTCCCAAAGCTGCAATTTCCCATACCTAGACTATTATATTTTAGCTCATAGGAGGATTATGTGATCATCTCAGCCAATATAATGGCAGCCATCTTTGACAAATGTAACTTTAAACATTAAATTACATAATGTGTACAGTTTTGTCCCTCATATTAACTTTAAATTTTTGTTTTTACTCAGAACATTGCTAGGTGGCCATTTTTTTGGGGACCCCTGTCAGTCTTTATGCGTATTTTTTTTAATACTTGTGCATCATTTGTATTCAATTATTTTCAAGATCTTTGGGTGACAGGCAAACATAAGACCGTTCTGAAACATGACACCAATTAAGGAATGTTGCAGCACTCCCTTCCTTCCTCCAGAGATATAGGAAATATAGTTCTGGAAACGAAGGTTGGGATTCCCATATGGCAGTACAGAGTACTAGCAATGACTGGAAATGTTTTTCCAGTGGCGCACAGACCATCATCCATTTTTGGGGGTTGTAAAAGTCAATGTAGGTGATGTCTTGAGATTTTTAATTCATTTATTGAAACAATCCACTGATGCTAATAAAATTTTTCTTTTTTCTCTCTGATAACTCAGGTTTGAAAATGTGTATTTTTTTTTAAAGTAGGTTGGATGTTCAGTGATCAAAACATTTAAAAAGAAACAGACACAGAAACATGCTCTTCTTTCCGTCCCCTCTCCTCCTCCTCCCAGGCCCCCAACTTCATATTTTTTGGTTTGTGGCATTAGAATGAATCTGGCTATATCCTGCCACATGATACAGCCCACATTTTATTACTTATTGCTCACAACACTTTCAACCTACGGTTTGAAGCAGGTGGTAGTTTGCCATATGTGGATTTAAGTTGGTGACCAAAGTTCACATCCCTGGATATGATACCACTACAGGATTCCTCGCCATAGAGCTCATCTTGACCAATTGCAGTCACTCTTCTAGGAACCTGCTTTTTTCCAGAAACATGGAGACAGCTGTGGAATCGCCCCTCTTGTTCCTTCTGTAATGGCACAATCCATCTGAAAATCTGCTTCCTTACCTGGTTTACCAACACTTTGAAAATTACGTTGTTGCTAGTATTTTACTTAGGAGCCCTGACTCAAAAGGAAAGAATCAGATCAGAGTATCTTATGTTAGATGTTGTGCTAATGAGCAAGGAAGGAAAACCAATTAACAGGCTAGAATACATACTTCTGTTTTATAAGACGCCTTTTAAAGTACAAGTATTGTACTGCGGCCAGCAAGTTTCTAGAAAACCATTCTAAACTGTTCTTTTGTTACATTTAGTACTTCATTGTTATGACACATACAATTCATGTATTGCATAGCAGTTATTTTGGACAGAATCTGTGAATTCATTGAAAATAGATGTTATATGTGTTGTATGAATATTGCCTTGGATTAGTTTCTAGAACAGGGGTAGGCAACCTATGGCACGTGTGCCGAAGGCGGCACGCGAGCTGATTTTCAGTGGCACTCACGCTGCCTGGGTCCTGGCCACCGATCCGGGGGCCTCTGCATTTTAATTTAATTTTAAATGAAGCTTCTTAAACATTTTAAAAACCTTATTTACTTTACATACAACAATAGTTTAGTTATATATTAAAGACTTATAGAAAGAGACCTTCTAAAAACATTAAAATGTATGACTGGCACGCGAAACCTTAAATCAGAGTGAATAAATGAAGACTCGGCACACCACTTCTGAAAGGTTGCTGACCCCTGTTCTAGAACACTAGGTAGTGTAGTTCCTTCTTGACTGTGTATCAAGAGGAAAATGTACTAGGAACCCTTCTATTTGTACCAATCACAGATGTCCTGATGATGGGCGTGGTGTAAGAATCTGAATAGAATAAAATAGCATTAACCCTTACACAAGTTATTTTCCCCCTCTTACTTTCAGCTCTATTTTGATTTTTTTCTTTTTCTTTTCTGTGTGGATTTCTTTCCTTCCTCATTCCTGTGCCCAGACCATCAACATGGACATGTTCATTCTAATCAGACTAGAAAGGGTTCTAAATTCCCCTGCCACTCCCTGTTACAAGGCCAGTTTTTATTTCCTGTCTTTGAACCATCATCTCCTGGTAGGCGTTTGCCATGGGTGATGTAGCCTACTAGTTAGGACATCTAGCAAGCTATCTCCTACCCTAAGATTCATGGCAATACTACTCAGTAATAAAGACAAATGAAAGTGCATGTTGATGTCACCCTTATTTCTGGAGCACTCATCCGTTTTTTGAGAGATGAGAGACCTTGAGACTGCAGTTGGATTAGGATTTTCCAGTAGTATGTGCTTAGGAAATCCATAGCTTAGCTCTTCTGCATGGTTTTGACTCTCCCAAGAAGTCTTCATCAGTATTTTTCTCCATTTCAGGGATCTCTGTTGTACATCTTCACTTTCTGTTCCTTTACTACTGGGAGCAAAGGGTACAGTATCTCTGCCTGTTTGACACTCATTGCTTTGGTTCTTGAGTCATGTCTTATGTAAGTTTCTTTAGTAGGTTCAGGGTTGCTATTTAGACGTGATGATGTGCTTCTGGTGTAGATATCAAGGCATGAAGTGCTAGGCTTTGATTGTGGTGGGTTTTTTTTGTCCTAATTGCATTTTCTCTTGGCTGTGTGCTGCCTTTTCTTATGTATGAGCAAGCATAAAAGCCAAGATGTTTAAAAATGGGTGATTGAGGTTAAGCTCTTAAAAACCATACTTAGGCACTTAACTAGAATTGTTCTGACCTTAAAAAGTACTGAGCACCTAGACAGTTAATTAAAAAAAAAAAAAAAAAAAAAAAAGGGAAATAGGACCTTCAGGTACTCAGCACCTTGAAAATGCAGCCATTTTTATTTAAGTGCTTAAATATGGATTTAAGAACCCAAATTTAGGCACCCATGTTCAAACATTATATACCATAAAATAAGGAAGTGGGAGAGGAAGGAGGTGGGAGGGACATGGGTCATAGCTTGTAGGGGAGGAGGAAGGAAACCTGTTGTTGCCCGAATGCTCAGAAATGGTGAGTCAGGTCCCCTACACATCATAATGGGCTTTAAAATTATGATTTTTTTTTTAAGATAACTTCCTGGGTCTTTTGTATTTGTCTTTTTGTGGTCATAGCCTTTAGGGGTCATATTTTCAAGCTTTTCTCTGTAAGCAGAAGGACTAGGAACTTACTTTAAAAAAAATAAAACTGATTTTCACACATTATTATTTGAATCCAGAAGCTGGGGCTTTAAGAAAAGGACCAAATATTGTCATTGGTGTGATAAAATCCTGCGAGTTGGCAACACTATTTATGCTAGACCACAAGAGAGTCTTTGTCGTGTGCTTTGTCAGTTTGTGTAAGTTGCTCTGATCCATGGGCTCATACATGAGATGCTGTGCTGCACCTTCTAACAGGCATGGCACAAAACTCACAGCCCAGGAAGAGTGGAGTGCTCAGGTAGTTACAGGCTAGCTTTGCACCCTCCTTCTCCTGAGCTGCTCCAGGAGCTGGACAGGCCCTGGCTCTAAGGGGCTTGTCTAATTTATAGCTGTCTCCAATGGCTGCCATATGGGTTGCAGTACTGTCCCGATTCTCTGCAGGGCTGTGGTCCCATCCTTGACACCCCTCCACTAGCCCTACCGCTGGCATACCCCCTATGCCACTGCTTTTGAGCTGGCTGTCTTCTGCAGTGCCCATTCCAGGAAAATACACTTCCAGGTGCTTTATTTCCCCTTTTCACTGCTCTGGCCTTTTTACATGGTGTAAAAGGGCTAGAGTGGGGTTGAGGATCTCACCCATAGTAAGTACAGTATAAGGCTTTAAATAGAGAGACCCAATATTATAATCTATCTTAATATTGCTGTACAAATATTAACTAATTAACATGAGTGTTTCCAGTGTCAGTACAGTCATCAAATTTATCCTGTTTTCCCCATGATTTCTTGTTTTCTCGAATGATTTGCAGTGGGAGTTTTTACAAGGAGCATTTTTTTTTTCTTGAGAACTTTTGCATTGTTTGAAGTGTGTTTTTTCTGTAACGCTGATATTTGTTCAGTGCAGAAAAAAATCCACTTCTCGTCATGTGCACTTTGGTTTGTTTAGCAGATTTCTTGTCAGATAGGAATACAAAGTTGCGGGTTTTGATGACTTTCTTTTGATATCTTATGCTTGCTGTTTTCCTGATAATTGTTGTGTACCTTTTGGGTACGCTTTTGACTTGTGTGTAAACTACTGCGTGTAGTTTCAGTTGGAATATGCTTTTGGCTTTATGACACTACTGTGACTTCACTTTCTTATTTATCATCATGGGCAGCATCACTGTTTGGGGTCTGGAACTGTATGAACTGTTAAGTTTTTGTTAGCCTTTTTTGGTTTGCTATAAATACATTCAGTGGGCTTTTCAGGAATGGGAGATGCTGCTTCCAGTAACAAATTTTACACGGCAATAATATCTGTCTAATAATTTTGTTTTTACTTGTAATTACATGTTATTACTTGCTAGCAATTCCTTTAGAACTTCTGAGTTCATTTTCAACTCTCCAAACATAATTTAAGGAATAATTTGTATCCCAGCTGTTTACAAGGCTGAAATTCCATCCAAGGTTTCTGGTGTCATCACACAAGATGAAATTATAGCTTTAATTTATGGACTTTTGGGGAATACATTATTTATTACTATAAATTAGAAAATTATTAATCTTTGTTTGTGCTGCAAGGCCGGCCCACTGCTAAAATCCCCAGGAAGTGCTGAAATGTTTCAGAACTTCTGGAGCAGTTTGCAGCTTAGTGAAGCTGCCAAAAAGGCCTTTGCGCTTCTTCAAATCTACTGGAGGCGATGAAAAGCCATGGAGTCACTTCAGGGTTTCTTCTATAGCTCCAAATGGTGGTGACCCTGCAAAACTTTAAAACTTTCATGTTCTAACTGCATGCATTCCCTTATGTAAAGGCCCTCCATCTTTCTCAACAACAGTTCACTTAATCTAAAACAGTAACCAAATTAACAAATGGAGTTGCATTGTCTTTTTATGGACCTTGATTCAGCAGAGCACTTATGTGCTCAAGCCCAAGAGAAGTCAATGGGGCTTAAGCACATGCTTAAAGCTGAATACATGCCTAAGTGCTCTGCTGAATCTGGGCTCAAATTTGGGGCTGCTCATGGAGCCCATTGTCTTCAACCTTCACTAAAATCCTGTGTATGTGTGGCTTGCATGGAGGAATGCCTGCGTTGGGACAGTTTGTGCCTATGAAAAATGGCTGAAAACCTTTTTATAAAATTAATTTGTTCTTTCAGTTTTTTCTCCAATGGCAGTTTTGATATTCTATGCTTTGGTGACATTTCAGTTTTGTAACCTTCTCTGACATTAGAGAAATCGGTAATTTGTCCTTCCTGAATACATTAGGACTAGATATAACCTCACCAACGGCAGTCATTTATAGCCTTGAGCCAAATTCTCTCTCCTGTGATACCAGTGCAACCAGTGCGGGAGTCCTCACTCTAACTGAGAGGAGAATTTGGCGCATTTTGGTTTACAGTGTGATGCCGTGTTTTCATACACAGATAGGCACCAGTTACCCCAGAAAAAAACCTGCCTTCATATTGCCTAATTATGCCCTACTTCCTCAGCATGCTGCTGTGGGGTTTTGTGGGGAGTGAAGGGGTACATTTTTGTAGTTGCACCTTCTGTGTCCAGTTTTGAAAATGTATCTTGAAATGTTTAAAAGAACTCTGAGTAATATACTCTCATAAAAGTTTGTCTTCAAAAGTACCCAGCATTATTTTATCTGAAGAAAAGAGAGAGATATTTGTAGAAGATCAAACGGATACAATATCTTAAGAAAGAGAGTAACTGATGTAAGTGAAGTGAATGCTTTTATGCTGGTACAAAAGTATTATAAAAAATTAAATACACCCATGTTCTAAAGCTGCATTTTCATCCCATGCTCTGGCAACATGTACAAACCACTCAAGTTTCAATCTTGTGGGTTATATTGTCACCAGAAGTTCTGACTAGTACTGTACAATTTTACAAATGACAGTTGGATACAATATGATTTTAAAATGACAAACTTTATTATTATTATTATTATTTATTATATATATATTTAAAAAAAAAACAGACCTCAATGTCTATGGACTGTCTGGACCCAGAGAAATTTTTGTCTGGCTCTAAATTTGATGCTCAAATTACAAATCCCAGAAAATGGTTACAATATAGTACAAAAGTTGATAATACCTTCACTAAAACAGTGCATCCAGAAGCCACTGTATTAAAACACACACACAAATATATAGGCAGCATGGGTGGAATTCAGTTCTTCCTGCACAAATCCAGAATAATCAGGGTTTGTAGAGGGAACTGCATGGGATCTGAAGAATGGACACAGCAGCCAGTCTGCTTCAGCCTATTAGCTGGAATGGTGGCTATAGTTTCAGCACGCACCTGTGCAGGAGTTTTAAATCAGTGGTCTCCAAACTTTTTTGATCGCGCACCCCTATCAGTAAAAAAATTTTGAGCACGCACCCCCTGCCCACAGGGCCGGCTCTACCATTTTTGCTGCCCCAAGGATCCCCGAAGGATCCTCTTGCGCACCCCCTGGGGTGCGTGCACCCCACTTTGGAGACCACCGTTTTAAGCCATTGGATTCACACAAATTAATCACCTGCTCCATGCAGATCTATCCAGGGCCAATAATGGGTCCCTCCTCGTCACCAGGCAGTGCAGAGGAGCCTTCTGTGCAGCTACCCTCTTTGTCATCCCCAGTGGATGGCTAAATTGGGGTTTATGTTGTGCGAAGAGGAGTGCTTGGATGAAATTCACCCCAGAGGACTAGCCTGTCACAGGGTCTGGTCTATGCCCCAGCTTGTACCCAGTCTCCCTGGGAGTGACCCCTTTAATGTGCTGGCCCCCAAGGACTTGCACAGTTCCACAGGCCCAGGCCCATGGCCTACAAAACTAGGACACTGGGCCTTCGGCACCAGCGCTCCATGGCTCCCTGCAGCGACTCCGGCCACACCAGGGTCCTGTGGGAAGCTTGTACTGTACCCCTTCAGGGGATGATGCTCTCAGTGCATATTTGCAGTGACACAGGTAGCCTTTTCAAAAACAAGGTAAGCACTTATTAGTCACCTGGCACAGAGAATCTGGAAGTCCTTAGGTTAGCAAACAGAGGCAGAAGTTAAGCCATGGTAGTCCAGTCTGGTCAAACCATTGCCATGATGAGCCAGCCAAACTGTGATGGATGGCATCTCTTGTTTTCACTCACTCTTCCCCTCCATGTTGTCTGTCTTCTTGCAGTTTTCTGCCTTTAGATGTTGATGGTTCAGTTGTTGGGCATCTCTTTGCCTTGCTGGTTGCTCTGTTGATTTGGGCTTGGTTTCAGCTGGTTGTTTAATGACTGTATTCATTCCATCCATCCAACCCTATGACACTCATCTTTCCTTCACTGTTTTAGCAGGAGACTTAAACTTTTTTTTTTTTTTTTAACAATGCAAAGTTCAGAGGGAAACGGAGGCACACATAGTCTTCATAAAATATTTCAGAAAATTCTCACTTTGTCACACAGCCCCAGGCTTGTACACCCTTTAAATCAACAAAATTGGTTTTAAATGGGGTTTAAGTGCTAGATAGGCTTTGTGCTGTCTTTTTGCAAAAGTTGCAGCCTTGGGTGGATTTCACCTTATATGAATAGAGATAGTTTATAAAACAATTCCCTAGATAAAACAACCAGTTTCCTGTCAGTTGGCGTGACGTACTATGTCATTATGGTTATGTGACACTGTGAATTCTCCCTGAACATTGAATACTATGATTCTCACATGCACACGTCTGATTTTTTCTTTCTTTTTTTTCTGTTTTGCTACAAGTGTTATTGTCACTTTCATACAGAAAATGGCATTGCTTTAAGTTTTTGGATTGTGGTGGCACTTATTTGGAGTTGCAGGGAATTGAAATGAGAACAGATGGGGGATGAGACTTGAAGGGAGATTCCACAAGTCAGACTCAGGTTGGTTGTCATTCAGAAATAGAACTGACAACTGTGGGACTAGTTATGTTAGGCCATTCCAGTCTAAGAGTCAGATCCTGCACTCGTATGTATGGGGCACCCATTCTCTTCTATCTGTGGGCAGGACAGAGATCTAAATTTTACCATTTGCATTCTGAACTGGGCAAGATCAAAGACAACCTGGAGAAAATGAAAGAGAAAGGATGATGGTAGATTTTAAAATAAGATTTGGGTTAAATGACATTTTGGTATAGATTGTGGGAAATGAATCTTAGGTGATGTTAACACATCCTGAAGAATGTATATCAGGCTCTGCTTTTTTCTATGTCCATTCCCCCCTAGGCCTCCTCGCTTTCACATACAAACTTAGGGCCAATAGAGGCAGCTCCAGTGATTCTGGTGACAGTACTGTGTTTGGTTTGTGCTTTGTTCTTTGTAGCATGGATTGCTTTGCAGTCCAAGTTTTGGCTTTTTAAATCAGTTACTATTTGATAACCTCATTTTATACTCTGCTTGCCTTAGGTATACAATATGAGCATGTGAAGTTATATAATTGCAGTAACTTCAGTTTACTGTCATACAATGAATGATTAATGGGATAATCTATATTTTCAAAATACATAAACAACTCCGTGTAATCGGTAAAAATATTTCCAGAAGACAAAGACAAACTGCTAAGGCAGAAGACAGAGGTGCTTGGGACTTCTTTAATGAGCTGAAATCAGATAGATTCTCACAAATCTGTTTGAATTATGTATATTGTTGCCCTTGAACATTTTCATATACATGAGCTGTTGCATACCAAGTTCTAGTAGTAATTGGCAGCTGCTGCATGGTCTTGGAAAAAGATATTACAAATACCTGAAACAGGAAGTATTAGTAAGAGAAGTGAAGTTGTGTGCCACACTAATGTGGTGGCCTACTTGCATTGTTTGGGCCTTCTGTTTCAGTTTCCTGTTTTGGCTTCTTGCTCCTTGAAGTAGCAGGAGATTAGAGAGCCGAGGAGACACCATGCTCAACCTCTCTGGACAAGGAGTTAACAGTGACTCCTCTGACTAGTGTGGTGTGGACCACAGTCCTGCATTTGCACATGCTTAACTTTACTGATGTCAGTAGCCCCACCCTCTCATCCTTAAAGTTATGTGTGTAAGTGCTCTCTTAGGCCCCAGTCCTACACACAATGTTGACTGGCTCTGAAAAGAGGCTCACCTGCCTTCCTAGCCAAAGAAAATGGTGAGTGAGTCTTGAAGGTTGAAGGGATATAAAATGGAGAGAATGGTGTTTGTATTTGTGAGAGAGAAAGAGTAACTGTTGAGGGCCCAGAAAGAATGCAGAGAATTCTCTAACAAACATATTTGTATCTCATGATTGTGGGAACTGATCAGCCACCAGGTATTTTCTCTATTTTAAATAGAGAGTATTAAGAGTAGTTTATAAAATGTATAGACAGAATTATAAAAAGGGTGTGGCTTCTAAAGTGCCATGTCTGAGGAAAAATGTATTTAATGTATTCTTGTAATATTAATGTGTACACTCTCACTGAAACATTCACGTGCTCACAAACTCTTAAATAGATTTGGTCATATTGATGGAAGAAAACCGCTCACTTTCTGAAAATGGTTTAATGTAAAATTATTTCATTCTTTAAAAAGTGTTAATTAGAAACAGTGTTAACTATAGATAGGCCCAGGAAAGTGGTAAATTGCTAAAGTCTTTACATTGAAATTGGATGTCTTTCTAAAAGATATGCTCTACTGCAAATTATTGTGCTTGACAGTATCTACTTGCATAGCCGGGAAGGATAATTCCTTGGTGAAATGTTGTGACCTGTGTTATGCAGTAGGTCAGACTAGATGATCATACTGGTCCCTTCTCGCTTTTAGAAGTGCTCAAGGCTCTGTGCTCAAATCTTTAAATTATATACAAATTGATGAATTATTCCAGTTTATATTGCATGTAAATATATATGACGTTTGTGTGAATGCATTTTACACCATAATGCATAATAGTGTAAAATATAAAAGTAATTACTCATGTAGGCATGCATGTGTGAGTGTAGAGGGATATGCGTGCGTGTATATCTTTAAAAATATTATTTCATTTCTTTTGAGAGAGAAAATAATAATTAGCCTTATTTAGTAATGCGTCAGTAAGCAATAGCTGGGAGTTTTCTTTTTTCAGTCTGTTTTGCACTAATGAAAGATAGTTGCACTGCTTAGCTTTGCTTCAAACGGCCGTGCGTGACTATGAAGTGGCTGGTTTAAGGTTACTTTCGTTTTCTGCAGACCAGTCGCGATGGCAGAGTGTTGCTGCATTCCATTCACTGACTATAGATATAGAAAAGAAACGGAGTGTACCATGCGGAATGTTTAATAGAACACCATAATTTTTAACCTGTACCAGTTGCCTTTAAAATTAAAGCTATGTTGGAGTGGTGACAGTAGCATAAGAAATGTTCTGTAATTTGTGGGAAGTGGTCTGAATAAATACAGTACAGATTAAGGTACATTCCAGTGAAAGGTTAATAAGAACATGTGCGTGTATGTAAAAATGTATAATAGACATAAAAAGAAATTCTGGTTTTATTATTTTGAAACTTCATTAGCCACAACACAGAAAGGAGTTCATAACAATAAGCATCAACATCATGAATTTTCCATTAACCTACTCTATTCCTGACGCTGCCCCATCTAACTCATGTTATGAATCACATTAAGAAAAAACACCCTGTTTAGGCCATCCAGGGGAAAAACCCTTACCTCACCTCATCTCCAAAAAAACCCCCAAACACCTACTTGCTCTGTTTCAACTACACCAAATTCTAATCTACTCTTTACTACATAGATGTACAGATACACTTTTCCTGTCTCACACAAGAACAGTGTTGTCCCACTTTCTTTTGCTGAAATGTAATAATATTACAAATTACAATAGTAAGTTGAACATGTTAAAGAAATGGGTCAATGGAAAGATTACATTTTCAATTCACGTAAACCAAATGTAATCACATACAAAATGCAATATCTCAAACCAACAGAAGGAAAGTGAATCTCAACTCAAATGTGCCTGAGTAAAACTGTGCTCAGATTTGATATTCAGTAATCTCATAGAATTGGCACTATCATTTTGAAACACTGAAATTTTTACAGGTTAGATGCATGTGTTTTCCTTTCTTTTAATTCCAACATGCTTTTCTAGTTTTATTTTTGTGGCCTTTTTAAAATCCAGCTTCCCTCTACTACTCCCATAATTTTCTATCTAAGGTACTTACTTATAGGGCCCTATCACCATGGTATCTGAGCCCCTCTCAATTCTCACCATACCCCTGTGACACAGGTAAGTGATATTATCCCCATTTTACTGATGGGAAACTGAGGCACAGAGAGACCAAATATCTTGCCCAGGGTCACACAGGAAGTTGGTGGTAGAGCTGGGAACTGAACCTGATTCCCCTGAGTCCCAGCCTAAAGCACTGGCTCCTGGGTCATTCTCTCCACTTTGTGCATGCAACTGATAGTGGATGCAAAATGACAGATGCATTCATGGAGATTGGGTATAAAAAAATCAGGATCCTAATGTTTAATCTTTCAGATGATTCTAAGAGCTATTAGACAATGACATAGATCACTAAGCTGTGTCTTAAAAATACACCCTATTAGAGTAACATATCTCATTGATTGACTATCCAGAAACAAAAGTGTCTTTTTATCATAAAACAAACAAAAGCTCGCTTTAGTTTGAAATGGATTGTGCAACTAGGGGATGAATATTTATAGCATGCCACGCTTCTCAACTGCCTTCATCCTTTTCATTCATTAAAAGGGACCCTTTGAAATTGCTGGTGTAATGAAATTGTGAATTCTATGCACTCTTCCTCTGCATTTGACCTTGTTAACATTGGGTCTAATTCACCCCTTTGGAGAGAGCCAGCAGAAGGCCTGTGCAGGTAGTGTGAGGCCATCATAAGTATTCCTATTGGATTCAGGTGTTGCATTGGCTTCTGTGTGGGGGTGAATTTTATCTAGTGTCACCATATGGCTGACAAATCCGGACTGGGAAAACTACTGAGGAACAGAGAGAATGATCAACTCTGCTTGATTTACCTCTTACCTCAGGGCTATTTGGGAGTTTGTCTCCAGCTACTTCTTAGCTACTTGGTAGAAAACATTTGCCATTTGGCTGTTGTTATTGCTAGGGAAAATACATTGGTAAAAAGCATACAAACCTCTTTCCCCTTTTGGTGGATGAATGTTTCCAGCAAGAATAGTTGGTTATGTAGGTGGAAAGATTCTCTCATTATCTGGATTATGGGGGAGAAATGTCAGTGTTTTGGGGCTCTATTTAAGGAAATTTGGAAGGGGCACTTGAAATCCACATTGAAAAGAAATATCCAGGACAAGTAACATAAAATCAGACTTAGACTGCTAATATAAAAATCATACTTCTATCTCGAATATTCTGCTGGCTATCTTTGTAAATTACACTTAAAATTTACTGTTACTGAAATGGAAGGGTATGGGGGAGAAGAGTGATTTCTCTCTTGTTTTCCAGTTTGTTAGGGTTGGGCTTTTGACAGCACTTCATGTATAGTCAGTTTCACAGTTTCCCCCTATATAATCATTAGTTAGTCAGTTTCCCTTGATGTTTTTGTGCATCTTTCACACCACAACAGGGGAGAGAAGAACATTGTTAAAGCTAGGGAAATGTGGTTGTAAAACCACAAAATATGGGGCAGGCATAATACCTGAAACTACTTTTAATGCCTTTTATTTATTTTTTTAATTGACTAGATTTCAGGGTAGTGCTCTCCATTTTAAGGCTGAGTTTATTATTATTTTTATCATCATTTTATTTATTATTGACATGCTACTAATATAGTGATGTAAGTGTACCTAGCACTTAACGTTTGCTACGTTCCCTCAGGGAAGGTAGCAAACCTTCTAGGATAAGTGGAAGGGAGGAGAAGAGTGTACAGCAATTAGGGCAAGTCTACACTACAAAATTATATTGACTTAAGTTATGTAGACATGCAGCCACTTCAGTAATTAAATCACTTTTGCATGTCCACACTACACTCCTTGTGTTGGCAGTGTGTATCCTCACCAGGAGTGCTTGCACTGATTGAACTGTCAGTGTGGGGCATTGTGAGATGCCTTCTGAAAGGCAGGAACAGTCAATGTAAGCAACGCAGTGTCTACACTGACACTGCATCGACCTAACTACATCGACCTAAGAGCTACGCCTTAGGAGGTGGAATTATTAAGTTGCTGTAGTGCGTGAGTTACATTGGCCAGAGCTACATTTTAGTGTAGATGCTTACAGAGCTAGGTCAGTGTAAGCTGCCTTATGTTGACCTAACTCTGTAGTGTAGACCAGTCGTTAGATCATGTAATTGCTTTAGTTAGTAAAAGCCATGTCTTAGGCATTTCTTAATTTTTCTGTCTTAGCTTTCTTTCTTTTTCTTTGTAGATATTACCGTGAGGAGATTAGAGTGAGTAGGCCTCAGAGAAGAAAGCGTGTATTGAGAAGTTTGAAAGAGAGCTTGCATTGGGAGGGCCAATGACCATGTCATCTTCTAGGACTTGTACAATGCCAAACACACTTTTGAAGCTTATCAAATAATGGCTCTCGTCTAGCAAAGCCCTTAAGTTTGTGCTTAACTTTGAACATGTGAGTAGCCACATTGAAGTCAGTGTTCACATGCTTGAAGTTACGTATGTGCTCAAGTTCCTTGCTGATTTGAGGTCAATAATAATAAGATATTAGTTAAGGATTTTTTTACCCAACTAGTGTGTTCTGTTTTTAAGCAAGTTTTTGTGGCTGTGGTTGTTTGGAGGTAGAAAAGGAATATAATTTATACTTCAATAATAATGAACTCTAGCTCTTTTATAGCCCTTTTCATCAGTGGATCTCAAAGCACTTTATAATGGAGGTCAGCATCATTATTCTCGTTTCACAGATGTGGAAACTGAGGCACTACTATAGTGAGGTGTTGTGGAAATATTGTCTTGATATTGTATGTACTTGATGCTATACTACACATCTTTTAAAAAAATGTGCTATTACCCCAGTAGGGTACGTGTGAGAGTCAGTCTGACAAGTGTGACAAACCTTGTTTCCTGGATTGGACAGTCAGCAATCCACAGAGTTGATTACCAATCCCATTATTTGTTGACGTTCTTGTGTAGTGATTCATGCTGAAGAAAAGGAAGTGGAAATACAGATGATGGGGGAATAACAAAACACTAACAATTACAAATCTTCTCAGTAATATGTGGCATGGCAGCTGACATGGGAACTTCATCTACTTCCATATCCTGTCTCCTTCTCGTTAAAGAAAGAGGGTTGGCTTAAATAGTCCTTTTAAATCTGACCAATTCTTCTAGCACCCAGGCCCTTGTTATTCCACATTAAGGCTTTTGTTGCTTCCCTGACTGCAACTAATGGCCTTGTTGGCATCCAAAAGCATTATCTTCTCTTGCTAGTTGTGGTGCTGCTGCTGGTCGGAGGCTGGTCGGCTCCAGAGAGCTGAAGAATGTTAATGATATGATCTCTGGTGTTCCCTGTAACAAAGGATGCTACAGAAAGTTTCTGCTAAAATTACCTGTTTCCCATGGCATGAGGGGAAA
Organism: Terrapene triunguis; assembly: GCF_002925995.2. Classification (NCBI taxonomy): domain Eukaryota; kingdom Metazoa; phylum Chordata; order Testudines; family Emydidae; genus Terrapene; species Terrapene triunguis. Next base: position 5,404,436 of record NW_020664409.1, read on the forward strand.
CCTATTTTAACATAGCTAAATGACCTAGATTGTTCACTCTGTGGACAACTACCTATCAACAAACAAACACATGCTACTGAAAATCCAGCCTAACATAGCCAGTCTACAGGTGGGGTGGAGTTCAAGGTACAGATCTCATCTTTAAATGCTGAGCTAGCTCCTTTTTAAGGCAGAGAGTAAGAGAGAGAAGAGCCTCAAGGCTGTGTGCTCTGATAGCTGCTCTGCTGCCTTCAAAATCCATCTCAAGGGACACAGCATTGCTTAATTTTTCTAGAGGCCCTACATTTAAATATGCAGACCATACACAGGTTTTACATATTTCGCTACAGTGAAGTATGCTACCTCTCTCTGTGTAACATCGGTGTGTACTTACCTCAGACAATTATAATTGTTTAAATATAGTGTTTATCATTTTTCATGTGCATATCAAAGTTTTATAAAAGAACCTTATTTCCGGCACCAGCTTGTCCAGATAGGAGGTGTAGACAATAATCATTTAGGTGGTGGCAGCGCAGTGGTTCCAATATCGGAACTCAGAGGTTTTTTAAAGCAAGCGAAGTATGGGCCTTGTTTTGCAATCCTTCAGTGCATAGCCCTCCTGGACAGTTCAGTGGTAGCAATCATGAAGGTATTACCTGGACTAAGGGTGACCAGACGTCCTGATTTTATCGGGACTGTCCTGACATTTGCTTATTTGTCCCGCGTCCCGATATTTCACCTGTGTGATCTGGTCACCCTACCTGGACTGGACCTCATGTTTGTAATGTAGTGATTTCCCCCGTTGCCCCGCTGTACATGCTCAGATACTGTGGCGAAGGAATACCTAGACAGAAATTCTAAAACAAAGGCCTATTCCTGCCATCTGCACGTCTGAGGTCTCCAACTGAGTGGTGGTGTCAGGAGAGATTACCTCTTTGGAAGACATAATCCCGCCTCCTCCTGGGCACGAGGAGAAGCATGGTGCAGCACAGGTCTTGCTACATCTTTTAACATGATTAGCAAACACTCCAGCCAAGGCTGGATGAAGGCCTGTAGACAACAGGCATGTGCCTTAGGGCCACAGCTGCAAAAGCCATGTGATAAAGTCACCACCGCAGTTTTCAGGGTCTCTTTTTAAAAAGAATGTATTTTTCTGGTCCTCTCATTTGCAAAGCTGTTTAGAATCTGAGTGCAGCAGACGTCTGAGTCTGCAGACAGCCTCCAGTGCAGGGAAGACCAGCAGCAGACACTAATGCCAGAGAGGAAGCCAACTAGTGCTATCAACATCACCAGAGCACCTCTTTGAGGTGAGGAGCCCTGCCACTGCTTGAGTGGAGGAAAAGGCACCCTGCTGCCACTCCCACCACTGTCTGAGGGGAGCAATCTGGCCGTCACCATTTCTCCCTCCTCGGGTGGCATGGGGGTGTCTCTAGGGCTCTGGATTACCTTAGTCTGGCCCTGACTGCATCCTGATGCACATGGGAGTGGAGCCTGGCTCTGCCCATTCCCTGTCCATAATCACCTCTGGAACTAGTAAGTAGTGCAGGCAGTTCTAGTCATCCCTACCCCTTCTCTCCCCCCAGGACTTGGAGATGTATTGTCTGCATCAGTGTGAGAGCATTTGTGCAGGGGAGTAGTTCACTGTACCCTCTCTTCCCAGCCCCCGTGCAGTCACACAGGGGGAGGCATGATCTAACTCTTCCTGTATAGTGCGTCCTGGGGTTTAATTTCTTTCTTTTCTTGATTCTTTGTTTCCACTGTTGTGGTTTTCGTTGGTTTTGATTGTAGTCAGACATGTTAAAATGATTAAGTACAAATTGCCGGGGATGGAAAACTATCTTGGTCAGTTTAGCACAGACAACACCCTCAGACAAATGCAAGTATGAAGCAATTCAGCAGAAAGACTCTTTAACAGTGTTGCCAACTCACACCATTTTATCAGAAATCTCGCGATATTTGGTGGTTTTTCTCGTGATATTTGGTGTTTTTTCAGCTTCTGGATTCAAGCAGCTATAAAGCAGTTCTGTGAAACCATTCAGCCTTCCACGGATGGCTTTGCTCAGAGAGCTCTGGAAAAGGCAGTAGTGCTGATAAAAGTACAACCCAGCAAAGAGTTTCCTAGCTTGTATTTTCTAAGGACCAGATTCTGATACTGTTACTTATTTTGAGTAGCACCTCGCTCTACAAGGGGTCTTTTGGAGTTCAGTGGGTTGTTTTGTTGATTAAGGTGCTATTTAACATGTTTTAAGAGTGTCTGTCACTTACCTACTTAGTTGTATATTGTTGCTGTTAGTAATAATATTTATTTATTATCACCTAGCCATTGTGCTTGGCGCTAGCTCCCATTACCATAGTATCTGAGCGCCTTACAATCTTTGTTATGTGTATCCTCACAACTCCTCACTGCGAGGTAAGGTCATACTACTGACTCCATTATACAGATGGGCAACTGAGGCACAGAAAGATTAAAGTTAACATTTATAAAGTATGTAAGTGATTTAGGAGCCTAACTGCCATTTTCAAAAGTGACTAAGGCTCAGATCCTCAAAGGTATTTAGATGCCTCACTCCATTTGAGAATGAGGCATCTAAATACCTTTGAGGGTCTGGGTCTTAGGAGCTTGCATCTCACTGAAAGTCTTGGAGACTTCTGAAGATGTTATGTTACGTGACTGGCCCAAGGTCACATAGGGAGTCTGTGGCAGAGCAGGGAATCTGGCCCTAAATGAACATTATTTATTTATTTAAAAGAATTAAAGAAAAAGGTGAAAGTAAGAATAAAAGAATTTTATGTTCCTGTAGATCTTAAAATACAACCTTCCGTCCCTTACGTTTAAATAACACAAAGACTGTGACACAAACACAGAGGGAAGCCAGGAAGTTCATAGTAAAGGCTGATAGCCAGTAACTCGTGCCCATTACATTTTGTCTTGAATTAATCATGTTTGCAAGGTGGGGTGAAGCATAGACAGATTGTCTTCCTTCCTTAACTTTGAACTTCCAGGCTTTTCAGTATTTGGGTCTCAGCTTTAAAGGGTCTCATCCTGCTCCCACAGGTCAGTGGGCCTAACTGTGCAATCCCTAGTCACACTGAGTGAGAGTAGTCGCCTTGAAGTCAGTGCAGTCACTCACATCAATGCTTATCAATGTGAATCAGCCCTCCACAGATGAGACCAGTGGGGGCAGGAAAGGCCTATAGTTACTTAAACAGGACGTTTGGGGTTCTGTATGTAATGTAAACTGCTTTAGGGACTGGTGAAATGCATGTCGTTTCTGTGCGGATACTAACAGAAAAGTAGTAAGGGGTTTAGGGGTACTTCTGCCCTCTCTTTAGTACACCTCTACCTCGATATAATGCTGTCTTCGGGAGCCAAAAAATCTTACCTTGTTATAGGTGAAACCGTGTTATATCGAACTTGCTTTGATCCGCCGGTGCACGCAGCCCCGCCCCCCCAGAGCGCTGCTTTACCACGTTATATCCGAATTCGTGTTATATTGGGTCGTGTTATATCGGGGTAGAAGTGTACATCAGTTTTTGTTCCCAGTATATTTTACAACTGGAGATGCACCATCATTGATTTGACTTTTTGAATCACTCACCACTTTTGGAAAAGTTACTTTTTGTTTGCAGAAGAATGCACAGTCCCAGAGAGATGTGGATAATGACTCCGCTTCTTAATTAAAAACAATGGAAAAAATTATTCAGCGCTGCCTGTCCAACATAGCAGAAAAAAGCAAACAAACAGTTTGGCTTAAATACACGTAAGCTCAAATTCTGTCCTCTATCACATTGTGAAACTTCCTTGACTTCAGTGGGGGTTTCACAGGTGTAACTGAGGGGAGGATTTAGCTATACATTTTGTATAGCAATTCCAAATACAGTTCTAAAACTTGTTTATAAAACAATAACTAACATGCCCAGAATCCAAAGGGGATTGCGAAATGGGATGAAGGGTTCTCAAAGAGAAAATGAACTCAGTGCTGGTTCAAAGCACTAAGTCATTTAATACTGCAAGAGACAGCTTAAACCTTAAATACTGGACCAAATGCATCCCTGTCATAAATGGTTGTACATGAGGGTAAACATGGTCTGTTGTTTTACGACAATCAAGAGGAGATTGAGCACGCTGATGTAACTCTTAATCTCTTACTTTAAAATCAAAAACATTCATGCCTTTTTGGTGACTGTGGGGAATATCAAAATTGTATCAAATCAGAGAGTCAACAGTTTCTCTCACTCATTCACTCACCCTCCCACCCTTCTTTCCTCCCTCCTTCAGCCAGTCTGTCTTGTGTTCTGTAAATTCCAAAATATTGTTGTACGTATTTACTGTCTGGTCTGATATTTTCCCACATATTAGTATTAAAAAAGATGAATGTGACAAAGTGAACAGTGTAGATCTTTAGGCAGTCAATCAAACTTCACATAAAGCTTCCTTAAATAATAATCATGAATGATCATTATCTACTGTAGCAGTTTGTTATTTAACACAACACATTTTTCTGATTTGCAGCTACAGTGGTTCTTTCCTTTCCCTCATGCAATTTTGTATTCTGTTGAATGAGGTACTCATTGGTTCATTAATGACCATACTATATTACAGTATAGTGTACCAGAGAACATGATTTTTTAAAAATACTTTACATTTGTTTAAGGCAATTGGGGGGAAAAAGTGCAACCTACAGAACAGTCGTCAGAGTGCTTCTACTCTGGGTAGTTAACACAGTTGCTTTAGGAAATAAAATATACATTGGAGAAAGGTCAGGGATTTCCCCTGAGCCACCTACCAACCACTTGAAGTGACATTTTCATTCTGAGTGTTTCTTGTTTTGTTTTTATTTAAGTATCCTGGAGCACAATGGAAAAGTTTTAATACAAGACATCAGAAAAAAGTGCTGCAATGTCTAGTGTGCTGAGGGGAAAAAGGGAGACTTACAACTGCATCTTGAAACACTCTCAGATGATTTGAGGTAAGTGACAGAAAAGGTTTTGTCACAAATTCTATTGTAATTAATGTAATCATTATTAACTTTTGAATCTCAGGATGTCTTTTTAACCTGCATTGATAGATGAGAGAGAGAGAGAGTGTGTGTGTGTGTGTCTGTGTAAGTAAAAATAACATACGATTTTAATGGCAAATCCAGAGAAAAAAACAAAAATATGTAGTGTACTTCTGTTTCTGAAATTAACTACGCGAGCAAACACTATCCAGCAGACACGTATGCATGTGTTTTAACTTCATGCAAATGATTAGTCCCAGTTGAATCAATGAGGCTTCTCGTGTTTAAAGTTATTCACATGCATGAGTATTTGTGGGATCAGAGACTGTATTATACGATCCTGTAAAAAGAAAGGTATTGTATAAAATATAGTGGATTGTAGGAAAATGCCTGTACAATCTCTTATTGTTATAGAACTGACATCAGTAATCAGATTTTACAGCAGTCTGCAGTAGTATTTTTATGTTAAATAGGTACCTTTCAATTATATATATTTTAAAAATCTTCACCTGGAATATCAGACTTCTTACAGAGGTCTGTTAATTTTATTTTATCTTTAATATTTTGGCTGGCTTAACTGCTTTGTTGGTGACATTCTAAACTGGTGCAGTTAAAACAATAAATAAAGTCTCCTTTCTGAACCAGAGCTATGAATGGTGCATCAATATTTGAATAACAGCAAAATCAGCACTTCTGTCACTCAGGCTACTTTGTGTTGTTTTGTTTTAGCATTTCCTAAATAAAGAGGGGTTAAATATGAATTGCAGTGAAGAGCCTCATCTTTCATCTTTGTTCTTCGTTTTCCAGGCCTTTATTTTGCTCGCATTCAAAAGGAATGACTGCATTTTTGTATTGAGTAAGGGTGAAAATACGGTACAGTTGTAAAACTGTGATCCCTGAAAATACTATAAATAATCATTAAAAAATCCTGTGGCCTCCTTTCCGAATAGAAATACCAAACGTTTCTTCCATTCCGCATACAGGTGTTGGAGACAAAAAATTACTATAAGAAACCTGCGAAGTTGAGGGCATGGATGAATTTGCATGTTCTCTCATGGGGCAAGGGTTAGCCATGGTGTGGAAGGGGCAGGGAATGTAGTATCAGGCCCGTGCAGAGCATGAGAACCACCAAGGAATACCAACACCAACCCCCCAGATCTTGGGACATCTCTATGGCGTGCCTGCATCTTGATGCACTATTGCCCTTCACTGCCCCTTCTTCAAGCAGCATGACTGCCACTAATATCTCTGAGCATTACTCAGCTCTCAGAAAGGGGAGTTAAAAAGCCATGGAGCTGACGTTCTTGTTGTAAGGAGCAGCCTTAACACTCAGGAGAATTTCCAGTGCACCACAGCACTGCAAACAGTTACTGCTCAGCTCCAAGAAGACACACAAAAACAGCACTGTGAACGGTAACGAGAAGATGGAAGAGCAGGTCATCAGCTTGGAACATCAGGTTGCTGAAGGGGAAAATGTGTTTGGCGTCTGCCATATCCTCTGTGTTCCTCTGCCCCATCCAGCTATGCTGCTCAAAATCCTACAGCGAGATTACAGGGGTCTGCATTCAGCGTGGCAGGGAAGGGTAAAATGCACAATGTATCCCTTTCCCGCCCTCTTTTTCATATTGCTTGGACTAATCTGGATGGTATTTGCACACGTTTGCGCCCTTCCTTGCTGCAGAGCGGAGGAGAGCATAGCAGGCCCATGGACACTGATTTATAAGTTTGTTTTGGAATCAACAGGCTTAGTGCTGGGGATCAACATATTTCCTCTTTGGTCAGTGATTTAGGGCTATTGCTTGGAAAATTGTACTAGTCCTGAAAGCATTCATACTAGTCCAATAACTAAGAATCTTTGCAAACTGCTAAAGATTATTACTTTATGCCATCTGATTGCTTAGGTTTCCTCCATGCCTTCAGGTGGTAAAAAGCATTGCTTTCTAGATCTAACTTTTCTTCAGATAGCAGGTGATAAAAATCATGTCAGAATTCAGCTAGTGCAAGAGGAAGATGTTGAATCAATTTAATGCTCTGCTAATGTTTGATATCTCCTCCTGGAAGAGACTCCTGAGGTCTCTTCCAATCCTAATCTTCTATGATTGTATGAGTCTGTGATCTCACAACCTATCTTGACTATCTGATATTCCCAGTTTTCATGTCGTGATCCCTGTCAGTACCCGGCCCAGGCCAGGGAAGCTAATGAGCCAACCAACAGACTAAATCGGGTGATGAATCCTGGTTACATGCCACCTGAGGCACCTTGCGCATACGCTAAGAAAAAGAAGTGATACAAAACGTTCATTTGTTTCTAGCCCTTTATGGACCATATTGGATCTGCAATTATTTCAGGCCAGTGTGATGTCTTTTATTTGTGTGGTTTTTTTTTAACCCTGGTGCAATGTAATCCATATAGTTTTCCTTTCCCAGTATCCTCCTAGTTCTTCTTCAAGTCATGTCTTTATGGGTGCTCCATGTCAAGATATGTGCACCCATGCACAAAATCAGAGATTTTTGTTAGAATTGTCCATGTTTGCGCCCTAGACACCCTTGTGCCCTAGTATAAGGGTATCTGGGGAAGGGGGACGCTGCCCCCACTCCAGTTCTTTCTCAGTCATGAAGGTCTAGCAAGGGACTTGGAGGCAGAGGAGAAAGAAGACAGCTAGTGGAGCACCTATAGAGATGCACGTCTCGAAGAACTCCAGTTACTGTTCACTGTTCAAGATAAATAACCTCTTTAGTTGTTGAAAAGGCGCTGAAGTAGTAGTGGTTCACCTCTTCTTATGTACCCTTATATTGGGGCACAAGGTTTTCTAGGGCACAAGCAAGGACCTGCAAATGCTGCTGACAAATATCTCTGATCAAGAGCACATGGGCTCCTAATGTGGAGCACCTACAGTGACACTACTGGAAGAACTCACGTTATAATAATAATATATACCTATCTCATAGAACTGGAAGGGACCTTGAAAGGTCATCAAGTCCAGTCCCCTGCCTTCACTAGCAGGACCAATTTTTTTTGCCCCAGATCCCTAAATGGCCCCCTCAAGGATTGAACTCACAACCCTGGGTTTAGCGAGCTAATGCTCAAACCACTGAGCTATCCCTGTACAATGTAAGTAACTGCTCCTCCTTCTTCTCTTCTGAGCTAAGGACAAAGGTGGCTATAAAGTACAGGGGAACGACAGTGCGTCTGTATGGCCTTTTTAATCATTTGGACAACTTTCTTTTGCAGTCACAATGGGTTTGTCCTATCTAGTTTTCTTCTCAGACAGATGTGGAAGACCATTTTTTGGAGGGGTACTAGAAAAAGGAAAATACGTTGGCAACACGAGCTACATTATAAAATGCATAAAAATTGTATGGCAACTTCTGCCATTTTCTGGATTCCTTGTCAGGAGGACTTAAAGAAATAGTGCACCCTTTTGTGTGTATAGAACATAAGGTTCCATGGTGTATGTCAGTGAGTTAATTGGATGTCAACTGGGTGGAAGGGCTGGTTTTCTTCTGCATTTTATTTTTCACTTGGAGTGGATTATGGGATCTGAGCCGTTCTTGGATTAAAGATGTGCTAGTTTTCTTTTCCATTTTCCTGCTCTTCCTACAATTTACCTCCTAGCCCCTGATCCTCAGGTCTCCCAAACCATTACTTCACTGTAGCTTCTGAAGGAAGATGTCGTTGGTTGGCCTTTTTTTTTTTTTTTAACTAATAAAAAAGGCCCTCCCCCCCAGATGAGCTGCTTTGGTAACCAAAGCAACTTGTGTTAAGTGGAAATGAGGCTTTGCTAATATGTGTGCTTGCTTCAAGTTCCCTGCAAATGGATCTTTTCAATGGGGTGTGCCTTTTGTGAATCAGAAGGAGAGCTACAGGCTGCCAGACACATAGTGCAATTGTTCATCTGTTTACATGTGTGAGTGTAAGCTTTTGTAAAAGGGAGGTGCTGGGGAGGGAGAAGAGGGAGCTTTATTGTGTGTGGTTGAGTGAGTGTCATGAAACAACACAGTACATGGTTTCAGGGAGATACAGGCTGCCTATAGTGCCTCTGATGGGTATGTTCCATTTAGTACTGATGAGCAGTCCCTCTGATTTTCATTTATTAGTAAGCCAGATAAAAATTAAATGACTTGAAGGTGAAGTAGCATTTGTCTACTCGGGCTGTAAACCACAAAAGGCAAAATATTCAAAATCTGAAAAGTTTCCAACACTTTCTTTAAATCATGTGCATTGTCTTTCAAAAGAGCAATGTAAATATGAATGAAACCAGTACTGTGATCCCGCAGTGAGGCTATTCATTATAAAGGCCATAGTAGTACAGATTAGACATGGCTCTGACCCAAAACCTGCTTGCAACTTTGAGAAAGTTAGGATCCAGATCTGAACTTTGTGTTTTAGGGCCATTTCTAGTAGAGGGTGATTTTTAACTTCGTCCATAAAATTGGAGGAGCCCATTAAATAACATTTTGCCTGTCTCTGACCTGCCCCTTTCTCTTCCCAAGATCAGTACTGTATAAGTGCAGAAGCCATGTTTTTGAGCACACTTGTGGCAAAAGCACACTGATTCAGGGACCCGTGGATCACTTTATCTGGTTCTGAACTCCCATCACACCGATGTATTTTTTTTAATAGGCCCGGTCCCTTTCTGGAGTTAAAACTTTCTTGTCCAGTGAGGATTTTGCAGGATCTTGAAGGAGTTAAGTGGCGTGGCCTTAAAGCCCCAAATCTATGGGCCAATCCACTTCGGAGTATACTGTGCTACTCCGAGTGGACTTGTGATGCTGCAGCTGCCTAGTGGTCACACAGATGGGTTTGAAAGGAAGGAGGGACCATGGAGGTGAGTATGTTTCTAGTGAGATCCCACAGGTTCTTGGTACTAAGCTATTTAACATTTTTATCAAAGACCTGGAAGAAAACATAAAATCACTGATAAAGTTTGCAGACAACACAAAAATTATAGGAGTAGTAAATAAAGAAGAGGGCAGGTCTCTGATACAGAGCGATACGGATTGTTTGGTAACCTGGGCACAGGCAAACAATATACATTTTAATGCAGCTGAATGGAAATGTATTTATCTAGGTTGTAACAAAGAATGAAGGCCATACACACAAGATGGGGGACTCCATCCCGGGAAGCAGTGACTCTGAAAAAGATTTGGGAGTTGTGGATAATCAGCTGAACATGAGCTCCCAGTGTGATGCTTTGGCCAAAAGAGCTAAAGTGATCCCTGCATACCTAAATAAGGGAATCTCAGGTAGGCATAGAGAGGTTATTTTACCTCTGTATTGGGCACTTGTACAACTGCTGCTGGAATACAGTGTCTAGTGTCTACAATTCAAGAATGATGTTGGAAATTTAAGAGGGTTCACAGCACAGCCATGAGAATTTTTAAAAGATTAGAAAATATGCCATATAATGATAGAGGCAAAGAACGCCGTCTATTTAGCTTAACAAAGAGAAGGTTAGGGGGTGACTTGAACACAGTCTATAAGTAACTACATGAGGAACTAAATGTTGATAATGGGCTTTTCAGTCTAGCAGAGAAAGGTATAACACGATCCAATGGCTTGAAGTTGAAGCTAGACAAATTTAGACTGGAAAGAAGGTGCAATTTTTAAACTGTGAGCGTAATTAACCGTTGGAACAATTTACCAAGGGTTATGGTGGACTCTCCATCCCTGGTCATTTTTAAATCAAGATTAGATTTTTTTTTTTTTTTTTTTAAAGATATGCTCTAGTTCAAACAAGAATTATTTTGGGGAAGATCTTCAGCCTGGGTTATGCAGAAGGTCAGACTAACTGTTCACAATTGTCCTTCTGGCCTTGGAATCTATGAATCATACTGTCTTGGCTTTGTTCCCCCTTCTGCATAGGGGTCTTTGCACACTTTTCCCCTGCTCGTTTTTCCCCTGTGAACTCGTTGCCTTCATAGGCCTCTTCAGTCGTCGTAGCTGCATCGTCTCTAGGGAGTTGTCTGGCTATTTGTGGTTTTACTCGTCCTCCAGCTACGTCAGAGATTCAAATCCAGCACTCAGGGACATTATGTGGATTTATGACACTCCTGTGGGACTTTGGATCCATAAACCAATGAATGGATTACAGTGAGACATAAAGTATTTTCATCTGTAACATATAATCCTGCTATGATATTGTTCATGTTGTTATGCAAAGGAAAGCTGGCATTGATATACCAACCTGTCAAAAGATAGGAGACGCCTGTAAGCATGAATGAACTGAGAACTTCTTTTGACAATGAATTTGGCCTTTTCCTAATAACATTCTGCTTCTGGACTATAGTTTAGAAGAATGGATGCAGTTTTTCTTTTAATGATGAATTAAAATATTTTTAAAATAATTAAATACCAAAAAGCTCAGAACAATTTTTTTCAAACCTGGGTAATTTAAAGGTAGGCTCCTAAATATAGATTGCACATTTGCATCATCCATTGACTTCAAGGATTCAGGTTGGACAATTTTGGCCAAAGACTCTTTATCATTAGCTGCACACACATAAAATATCTTAAAGCTACAAACAAATCTATTACAAACAAAATATTTGAAAATCATTCCCTGATCTAGTTAACTGCCAAAACCTGTGTTCAGGATTCTGTGTATCCTTTGCTCTCACTGATAACATCATGAATACCGAAAGGACTGTGAGAAGCTTGTTCGTTGGCCGTCCAACTTTTGAGTATCTGTATTACAGCCAACTATTGTAAGAGAAACAGAACAAGGCATTAGATGCTACTTCTGCAAAGGATGAGATGGGATTGCAGAATTTTGGGCCATGCATGTCAGTGAAAGGCTTTTTTAACTATGGTATGACTCCTAGTCCATGTCATACCACATGCTGGTATGCCACGATGAAACACTGCTGAAAAACGTGTGTGTAAATTGCCTTTCATTTTACTGTCATTCAGTGCAATAGTGCCTAGCCTCTAAAGAGGCAGAGCATAGCAATCCAGAGAGTGGTATTGCTGGATTATATATCAGTTAGTGTTTAGGTGCATCTGATGTTAAAAGCACTGAAATAGCCTTAAAGTAGGCAGTGTGGTACAGTGTTTATTGCCAGGGATTTGGAATTGGAAGAAGTGGGTTGTACTTTGATTCTTCCACTGACTTGTTATGTAATCTTGGGCAAGTCATTTAGGAGAGATTTTCAAAGGCACAATAGGTAGTGAGATACCTAACTGCCATTTGTGCCATTTCCCCCCTTATCCTCTGTGCATTTCAAGTTTCTCCATCTTTAAAAAGAGAATAATATTTACCTTTCTTTGTAAAGCACTTAAAGATTGTTGGGTAAAAGGGGTTTTAGATAAAATGCAAAATATTCTTTGGAAAACTTACTTGAGTAATGGCTCAAAACCTAATTGAATCTGCAAGGCCAGTAGCCCAGACACAGTGGAAACAGGCTATTTCCTCTCTGCTAACGTACCAAGCAGTAGAAACCTGTGTGAGGGAACTCTGTTGCTCCCTTGTGGAGTTTCGCACTCCAGCAAAGGGGTGGCGTGTGGGTATGGTGAGGGCATGGCCAAAGGGTCCACGGTGTGCATGGATCCACAAGACCTAAGCACTATTTGTGGTGGGGAGCAGTTGGGCTGTGTCTACACCTTCCCACCACTTCCCTTCTACTCTGCAGTAGTGTCTGCAACTGTGCTTCTCAACGGGCACAGGATGGTGAGGCTGGAGATTCTATTCCTAAGCCCTGCAGTTCTTGTGGGCATTTCTTTGCATGCACTGTTTACTCTTAATAGGCCTCATCCAAACCCCAGTGAGGTCAATGGAAGATATCTACTGACTTCAGTGTGCTTTGTAATAGTCAGGCCCAATATGCTCATGTTCCAGGGTTTGTCCTATAGTAACATTGTTTTAAATGGTAGTGTTTTGGAGCATTACTGCAGAATGCTACAGTATTTTTTAAATAAAGGGGCTGCATGCCAATATCACACAATGACATTTTGCTGTTCCAATTCTTATGCTTAGGCATTCATCCCAATTTGGCCCAAATTTCTGGTATGTGATATTTTTTCTAAATACTGTACTTATACCATGCTGAGACCCACTACATTTTTGGTTTTAGCACTTCTTTCTTCCAAAAGGAATCTAGCCCTAATTTTAAAAAATGGTTAAGAAAAGCCAAGCCAACTATTGTATTTTCTAAAGCTGGCATGATTTGGAGATGAAATTAAGTCAAAAGGAAACGACAGTTCTAGACACCAAAGTTGACAGCAAGCCGACAAGCCAGTCTGTGGTTCTCATGATTTCATTTCTGGAAGGTACAGCACTGGTCCAAAACACAAAAAGGGGACACAATTATTTTCCTTACTGGTAAGTTTCAAATAAAACACAGTGTGCTACACAGAAAGGATCAAACTTTTTTGTGTGGAATTTCACTCTTCTTTTTCTGGTGTGATTCATCGCACCTCTTCAGTCTCAGCCCTCACTTGGTTTAAATAACCTTGCAGGCCTGCAGTTGCAAGCTGTTTCTGTGAAGCTCTCCTGGTTTGCAATAAAACTTTTTTTTTTTTTTTTAAGGTTTTAGGGCTTCAACTGACTTTTTTGTTCCTGTTTCCCAGGTCTGTTTTACTCGCATTTTATATTAACCACCCTATTGCACCTGCTTGAGCCCTGTGATAGGCAAAAACACATTACAGTTGCAGATAGAACAAGGAATGAATCACTGCATTCTGCCTTTCAATTAGATTACTTAAATTACAAAGCATAAGTATTCCTTTTGGTATGGCACAGCAGCATTATTATCTCACTGCATTGATGGAATGGGAGTGGAAGTGAACATAATTCTTCTTCTATTACATCGTTAATGAGCCACAATTAAAAATAGTGTGTTGGCGTGCTAGAGCGAATGTGTTATTTTCAGAATTTTATGTAAGCCATTTCTGCTGTTGTACTTAGCCAGCGCCATGTTGCTCTGAAAGCTTTTAGAAATAAAATTGCCGAAAGGTCTGTCTGCTTGTTGAAAGCTAATTGGACAGTAAAGTCTGTCAGCTATAAAGGTTTAAGTTTGCTACTGTGTGTCAAAGTCTATTTGTGTTTCTTAGGTTTTCTTTTTGGATGACTCCTTTACTATCTATATAGGAAAGAAAATCACACAGTATAGTAGGTTTGTTATATATGCACAGAGCTCCACTTGGATTCCATGTCTGATGCTTTTGGTTGAAAGCCTGACTCAGAGGTGTCGCAAGACTGCTAATGCTAATACTTTCAGTGTTCAAATATATACGTGTATACGCACATGTAGGAGTTTCATTTCAATTGTCTTTTTTAGATCTTTTTCCAAAATTTAAAAGTCATTCTTAGCATTTCGCTAATTTTTTCAGCACTTGTAGCTTCTGAAAGAATTGACATCACTGAGAGAGTAGAAAATAATCCTGTCATTTTCGTCTTGACAGCATTCTGCTCTGTGCTCCAAAAACCTGATGCATAATAATGGATGAGCCAAAGATTTCTTGGAATTGTCTCCATTTTTCTCCCCTTGCGCAATTCTGTTCTATTTTTAGCATCATAGCAGGGAGCTCATCAGTGCACTGGACCACGTTCATGTTTAAACCATATAGTTCCTTGTAACTTTAGAACAAAATGAAGTGGATGGGTCAAGTGCTGAAGGGTGGTTTGTTTATTTTGGTAACCTGACATGGGGTCATATTGAAAAGCAATCTTGCTTGAAATCCCTGGGTGAGGGCTGGGGTGGTCAGTGAATCAAGGGTTCCCCATCACACTACTATCATGGCTCCCCATTGCATTGAGTCAGCAGCACTGTGTGGAGCACTTGAGGTGCTGAAACCTTGGCACTGAAACGGTTGGCTACATCCACCTCATGACCATCTCTGTTAGAAAGCTCCATCTCCCAGGAGACCTGCTCAACCCCTCATGCCTTTTCTAGAATGAATCATTCTGCCTGGCCCTCCAGAACTTCCTCTTCCACCCCCGAGCCTACTTACGTCCTCTGTTTTCAAGTCTTGCCCAACAGCGGGTGAGTCTGGGACAGAGCAGGTGAGAAAAATTAAATAAAAATTAAATATGGTGAAAAATTAACATGATTTTTCAATACATTTTTCAATCAGCTTTATTTGGCAGGGAAACCTGCCAAAACGCAAGTAGTTGATGGACTTAGGAGACCTTGGTTCAAGTCCTTGCTCTGCCAAAGACCGCCTCTGTGACCTTGGGCAAGTCTCTTAGCCTCTCTGTGCTTCAGTTCCCTGTCTATAAAATGTGAAGAATAGTAGTTCCCTACCTCACGGGGATGTTTGTGAGGATATACATGAAGATTGAGAGGTACTCAGATACTGTAGTATTGGAGGCCATATAAGTACCCAAGATATATAGGTAGGATATAAGCAGTGTTGTTGGATAATCTTGGCCAAATCAAGGAGGGTATCATGAATGAGGGGAATAACTGTCTGACACGTCGTGCTCAGAATGTGTGTGTGAAGTTCGGCGTCCATGGGGAGAGAGACTGTTTAACTATGGAACCCAAAGAAATGTGTAGGAAAAGAGTGCCAAATTATAGCAAAGGGAGCATTTTAAAATGTTTTCTCTGCAAGGGGTAGCAAATATCTTATCAAAAATTTGACATTGGAAATGCAATTGTTCTGTGAAGAGCTATTGGGCCAAGTTTGGAGATGGAATTCAATCATTCAAGTGTGAAACGGAAGGATTTAAAGTTCTGCTTTTAAACTACAAATTTCAAATTAACCTTCGCTGTGGAGTCGCTACTGACGTCTCCATAATATCATTGTTGGTGCTAATGGCTGTACTTCAATTCACAAAGAAACGTTTCAGACAGAAACATTCTAGGCTCATAACAAAATAAGACATGTAAAAACTTCCACCTTGAGTTTCTGATGACAAACCAGCAGGGCTTTGCTGTCATGGTTGGTGATGTCAGTGTAATTTCTCTAGAGTTTTCATTAACACGAGGTCCCGGATCTCCTCCTCCCTGCGGACTGCTCAGGACATGTTGATTTTAGACACCCAGGATCCCTTGGGAAAGAACACTTCCCTTGTTTTGTTGTGTTCCTTTCCCCAGCTGCGCAGCTCCTGGTCTGTTCTTTGAACTTTCCAGCTTCTGTGCTTTGCTCCTGGTGCTGGCAGTCCAGTGTAGTTGACAAAAATCCTACTTAACAAAGCTTTAAAAAACAGGGGTGCAGTAAATTTCATTTGACTGTCAGCACCCAGAGCAGAGCACAGTTGGGAAAGCGGCAGAGAGACTGAGGTGCGGGCAATAGAAGGGGCAGAGAACATACAACAGTGGATCATGGGTGGGAGAAAGGGGAGAAGAAGAGGCAACATATAGGGGATAAGAAAGGAAGTTGGAGAATAAGGGAAGGGTGAGATTAATGAATAATTTAAAAACATTAGTTTACTAACCTTTTTAGTGCCCTGCTGACATGCAGTACATGCCAGGCAAAGCCACAACTTGCGTAGCTGGTGTGCTGGCCTCATTGAAATCAATTGCAAAACTCTCATTGACTTCAGTGGACCAGGATTTCACCCATGTTTACTGCATGTCCCATGCTGCTTAGGTTTGTCATGTCACAGTATATACGTTCACTGAGTACACATGGCATGCTGATATGCACAAGGTTAACCTAAGCGTGACTGTAAATCTGTGGGGAATGGGGTAGCCTGGGTAACTCCATTGATTCCAGCAGTTACATCAATGTAAAATTGGAGTAACACCATGGTGAGTTAGGCCTTTCATTTTTTCCTCAGGTGGAAAGTCTGTAGGGGGAATTATATTGCATATATGCTTGGTAATATATTTTTAGTAAAACCTTTATAATATCATTTTGGTTAATATCTACGCTTCACTTCTTAGTATTAAATCTGACAGTTTTATTCTGCAAAGTATCCTTGATATAAGAACAAATTCCTATTTAATGTTGCAACCAGACAAACATCATTATATTTTCCTCTCCTGGCTTCTTTTTGAAATTTTGAATTCCAAATAAAACACTTCTTTTGCTCAGTTGTTAGGATTCATGGCAGAAATAACCAGTCACCTGAAGTATCAGTGAATGAAATGTATACAGAAATGATGAGGTAGTGAGAGTTTTGTTGTGCTTTTCCTGTTGACATTGCTCAGTTTATAATAGAGCCTATCATGCTATGGCATTCCTGCATATGGACAGCACTTTACAGTATGGGAAAGATATATGCATAGAATGTATTGTGATTAGAGAGCAATGATGCATAGTTCTGTTGTGAACTAATTTTACTTTTCATGTTCAAAAAGTCTTTAGGTGTTATGTACAATAAAAGGATTTTCACTGTTATGTAAATCTTACATTAAATAGGTTGGAATTTAAAATTAATATATTCACAGAGAAGGAATAACAATGTTCTATGTACAATTTCCGTGCAGACAACTGCAGTACAACATTGCTAATCTTCACACTATATAATTCATCTTCCCGTCTCATCATAAATTAAACATCCAAGTACTGTAGTCTGTTTTCCCAATCCGAAAGTCCCGATTCAGGAAAGCACATATACATGTGCTTAAGTCCACCCCAACTGAAGATAGAACTTTAAATCCTATTGAAGCCAACGAGGTGTTTAAGTTAAACAGATACCTAAATGCAGTTCTGAACAGAGAAGATTTCCTGAATTGGAGCCCGAGACTCTTTAATATTTGTACACAATATACTACAGCACATTTAGTAGTACGTCATGAGGTATTAGCCTAAATAATAAAACTTCAATTAAAATATATTTTGTAAAGCTTGCTTTTTTCTGTTTGTTCACTAATTAATTTAAAGTAATAATTCATCCAGTAACTTGGAACGGATATCTCAGTCATTAATGCAAAGTAGCAAAGTTCTGCTGTAAGTTTAATACAGTGTTAAGGGTGAGAATGTGAGTGAACAGAAATCAGGAAATTCATTATAAAGTTTTGTTTTGCAATCTGAGGCCCAAGTCACAGATACTGTGTGTTATAATATACAATATGCATTTTGTTAAATAGCTTTGCAAAATCATCCAGAAAACTGGTAGCAAAAACCTACCAGACAGTTCTTATTCACACACACACACACACACACACACACACACACACACACACACACAC